>NC_079154.1:12540086-12848419 GCF_947563725.1 Argiope bruennichi
TTCAGTTACACACATAAATAAAAAATTTGTTTCAAATCCTTAAACCAACATATTCTAAATATATAGTATAAAGAAAAACTTGGCCTCCCCATTCCATGCAAAATGCCAGAAAATACGGCATTTGATATGGACTGCTCATGAAATTCTTATTTAACTCTTTTGCATAATATAATGAAAAGACAGATATATCAATCAATTACTTTTTTCATTCTGAAGACAACTGAATCCAAAAACTAATTTTCTTTTAAAGAAAAAAAAAAGAATGAATTACGGTGAGCTGTTTTGAAAATACCACAAAACTGGAATATAAATAATTTCAGCTTTCGATATGAGGAGTTAACTGTAACTCAAATCTAAATGCGTAAATTCTGTTTCTTTTTCAAATAAGAAAAAAATGGTTTGAAATCATAAAGGAGATTTACTGAAGTCTCAAGTCGTAAATTCATCTACTTTTTTTTTCTTCTGAAAACAAGCTCTTAATATTTTCCGTCTTACCCAAAAGCGGATTTCGGTATATAATTAATGTAAAACCGTTAAAATATTTATTAATATAATGCCGTTGTAATTATAATGCAATATAGTTATTATATTGCATTCATGCTACAAAATATTTATAACTTTTAATGTTATAAGGTTTTACTACTCATGTATCTATCTATCACCAGAAATAGGATTAACTGAGTTTATATATATATATTCCAGCAGAAAAAAAATTAATTCAAACTCTGGGATTATCAGACTGGAGTCTTCAGATATCTAGAATTAAATATGAAATGTCTTCGAAAGATCAAAGAGTCGAAAATCGATGGATGAAATTTCATTTTCTTCTCCGCTTTTTTAGCTGAGTCATCCGATTCTCTGCAAGCGAAAATTGAGTTACAGTAACTTTTTATTCCTTTTATCAGACAGAGCATCACAAATGTTCTAAATAGAAACATACGCCCGCTGTAACGGTTTGAAGAAAATATAATTCATAGCATGCTACTTTTCAAACCTTTGACTGTCATTCGATATAGAATAAATATATATATTTTTTTCCAAATGAAGACATTCCCGAGACTGACGAATTATGAGAGTCAACTGTTGCAATTATTGGAAATTGCTACGAAACGAGAACTGGCAACTGTAACAAAAGTATTGATTTCGGCAATCTTATCTCAGATAACAGGAAAGATGAGAGTTGTCAATATATAAATTAAAAGATAGGAATACGATAATATTATAAGGAATTTTGGAAATATTATAAGATAATACTTGTATTTCTTTTATTATTGCCTATTTCGATATCAAATGTAGATATTATAAGATATTGTAACGCTATTTTAATTAATGATTTATCATTAATTTATTTATATTCGTTTGTTTATGAAACATGCTATGACTTTTTTATTTTAAAACATAACATTGTTTTATTAAATATCCTTTCAACTTTCTTGAAGCTCTGATAATGAAGTGTTTCAAATCTGTTATTATATTTTTCTCCGGTTGAGCATTTGATTTCGTTCTGGAACCAAGATTACGCCATCTGTCCTGGTGTTAAATCCAAAATGCCAATGCAATTTTTAATATTACTTTTTGTTCTTGCACTCGTATAATTAGATTTTAAGGCGTCTTCAAGCGATTGAGGCTTCTAGTTTTACTACAAATATTTACAATTCTTGATCATTCTAGTTGCAATGCATTCAACATTCCTAAATTGCGAATTAAAAGATAATCACATTCCTGGTTTCCACATCAGAAACTATTGAAAAATCGCTCAACAGCTGTGTGTCGTAGTTTACAGATAGTATGCCAGTGTTCAAATATTTTTATGTAAAAATTAATCATTTTTTTTTCTTCCGAATTGAAACTTCTTTAATAACTTTTTATTATATTTTTTTCTCAAGACTTGCATGTAAAGTCATATTACTGACTCTCCGACGCGCCCGAATTCACACGGATAAACCTGAATGACCGAACCGTTGTTACATCAACACTGGTGGGAATTGTAATCCTAACTGAGTCTAAAGAGCCCTCACCGGCCACGGTACAGTATTTCCATAAGGGAGCACACCCCGTCATCAATGGGAAGATCCAGCCCCTCACCTTTTCATGTATTCACCAGGGTGGCGAGAACCAACCACCATGTCGGAAGCTAATCTTCTTCAATTCAAGGTGCCCCCGTCAAGATAGTTTTCTTGAATATGTTATGCTATTTAATACTAGGAATACTCATGGTATATTACAATCTATATTCACAGCTAACAATACAAATAATTTATTTCTATTGCACACTACCGACCCAAAGCACTAATTTTAAAATATTAAGTATTAAAATTAAGTTAACATAAAATTTATCTATCATATCCTCACTCTAAGCTATCATTCTCTTGTCTCTCTCTCCAGAACTAAACATAAAGTCGAACTTTTCTTGCTAATCTGATAAATGGCGCTGGCCATTATAGTATTAGCACAGGCTATGGAATCATATTGAAATTCACAAGCGAATATTTCTACTACGAGGGGAAACATGTATTCATATTCTTGATTTTATATCACTCATAGTTGAATTTCGTAGAGATACACTACTCTTTGCAGAACTTTCAGTTTCCCACCATTTCATTCACTTTGGTTGTCAACTTTTAATCAGAATTCGATTACATTAGCAAAACCGATAATTACAAATTTATCTTTCTAAATTGTTCAATCGAAGACTAATTGCCTCTTCTGCATCATGGATATTACCAACTCATTTTTTTATAATACATAGGAACTCCAAATCCTTTACAAAGGTTTTCGATAACCACACGAACTATCAAATTACCTGATTAAATAGTTGTTCCTCTATGGATGGTTGTCATGATTTTTTTTGGTTTGTTCATTGTTCAAAGTAATATTTATTTTTATGAAATAATTACTGTTTACCAAAAGAGAAAAGTTTTTTAACTATTTAAAATACACTTCCGGTCGTATTTTCAGTCAAAATCAAAATAGATTGTAATTTAATTAATAAAAAAATATATTTAGAGATTATTAAGATAAGCCTTTTATTCAAATTTTACAAACTATCCTTAAAAATGTTTTATCTTTAACTAACAAAATCCATTTGATGAGTTTATTTCTTGAAGAGTATTTTTTTGTCAATATTTTCTACTTCTCATAATAAATATATCAAGACCAAATTATGCATCATAAATAAGATCATTGGAAAAACTTTTAATTCAGGTTTTACTACTAATTCTCAAAACCCATTATTGAAACAGGCACGCGATTTTTATTATTGAATTAATGCCATGCAAATAGAATTAACGCCAGGAATTTTCTATTTTAAAAGGATTTATTTCTGCCAACATTTTATCCTTGAGTTAATTAACAAACTAAGTCCAAGCTATACTGGACCTTTGGATTTTACCAAAATGAATGAAAAAATTCGATTAGCTTCTTGGAAGTTACTTCCAGTTTTGCGATAGACGTTATCTTAGAGAAAAAATAAATTGTCGCTAAAAAAGTTTGGACAATAGTTTCTTGTTAAATATAGGTAAGGTTTCGACTCAATCTTACGCTTAACATAATTTGGGAGTTTTCAGAGCAGGTGATAATTTAACAAAATTTCAAATTAATCATGTTGAATAAAAAAAAATATATAGGATATGTTTAATTATTTGAATACATACTTTACATTTATACAACGATTACAAAAACAAATATAAGTAAATAAGATCTTGGAATATTTGCTTTGTGGTTGCTTTTCTATAAAGGACACATTTTATATTTTCCTAATTTTTTTAAATGAAAGAATAATTGAATAGAATAAGTTAAAAAATGTTTTTCCGAAATGTTTTTAAATAATTAAGTAAATTATTTTTAGGAAAATATTTAACTTAGTTTAGAAGTTGCAATAAGTTTGACTATTTCAGTATAGCTTTCTTAGGACCATGACATTAAGAGTTATATTTACTTTGTTTAGATGCCTTCATCTTATTCTATTTCTACAATTTATGCAGGTATATGGTATAAAAAGTCATGGTCATGTTACAGAAATACAGATTCAATTATTTGGGAAAATAACTTTATTTATATCTGCTACAAATTAAATTAAATCAGAGAAAATTCTGATAATTTCATATAGTAAAAATTACTAAGAAATAAATTTTTGTCCTTTAAAATGTTTGAATTTTTTGTATCCGTTGCTGTTTCTTATTTTTTGCTAACATACTAAACTAAAAAAAAAAAGTAAAATATAAACATATTTCGATGATAAACGAGCATTTTGTGTAAACTGATATAGAAAAATTTGTGTTATTCAGGGTAAAGAGAAAGTAATTTTAAGATTGTGTGTCTAGCATACATTAAGTACATTAGAGAAAGGCAAGTTACACATGGAAAATATTTTGGTTGACTCAGATTATGAATCTGAAACCCACCGTTTCTGAAACAGAAATATTAACATCTTCTATTAGTGGTCTGTTGGATTTTATGAGTGAAATGTCCAAAGATCCATATTCCACATAAGACAAAGAACCATATCCAGCAAAGAAACTAAATTATTTTTACGAATTTTTCAATTGAATTTATCCTGATTTAAATTTAAATTGTCATTCATTTTTTACAATCAAATCTTTACAGTTAAATCAAAGGATATTTGATATACATCTCAAATACATTGTGATTATGAAAAAATTTGGTGAAGAAACTGAAAGTAATTTTTACATCTTTCAAACCCCTGATAGATTATGTTGCATTAAGTTTAACCATCAACGAGCAGATATACAAAAAAATAGGAGACAAAAATTAAGCTTTTGTTAGTAAGAGAATTTATTTGTCAATGATACAAAGAAAATGACATTCTAATAATTTAATGACGGGAAAGGAAATAAAATTGTAATTGTAATTTTAAAAAAAAGCCAAATTAACCTATTTTTTATAATAAAGAACCCCTTTTGCTTCAGTTCGTAATGTGTAACATGAAAAATTTCTGAAATTGATTTATTCGTTTTACAGGCATGCTCATATTTGGTCTGACTACTAGTAGAGGCAAGTACACATAATTTATTAGATAAACTTAATTATATAAAGTTTTTTTCAATCACAGAAACTTTAAAAATACTTTAATACTTGATGCGAAGATATCAAATATATTCTTCCAAATTCATTAGGAATTAAAAAGTAGTGTAGATTACTTCTAGAGAAAAAGAAATGAGAAATGTACGACATTCATATAAAAGAGAAGATTACATTTTCCAAATAAGAACAACTACAAGAAAAAAATAAACTTGAATGTTCCTGAGAGTTGTTAAAAATTCAGAGGTTTTTTTTTCATTTTTTATGTATTTTTATGTCTGAACTCTTTCTTCATTGCATTTTAAAAGTTCTTTTCAAATGCTTTATATATATATATATATATATATATATATATATATATATATATATATATATATATACTTGAGATAAATTCTACCCATACTACAACAATTCTACCTTTACATTTTTTTTATTCGTTTGGGGGGTTTGTTGAAAGTATTCCTGCTTTCGATTCTAAGCTGCATATTGAGGATTTCCAAAACGAGATAAAAATATAGTTCCTTTTAATAGAAAAAGGGAGTGTTCTGTGCTTTAGGTGGATGCATTTAGAAAACTTCATTTCAAAATATTTAAAAAATGAGTTATTGGTCTAGAAAATATATCTATCTCATTTCGGACATTACTCTACTGTTTTTTTTTTTTTTGCTCATTTTTTTTTCTAGTTCCAACTTGCACATAAAATTAAGCAGTCTCATCATTTTTTACGTTTTATTCATTCACTGTTTTTTGCCGAGGGTCCCCGATTTCATTGTCGACAGAAAGGATTTTTTTCCATGTGATGCTACCTATTTTTATTTCTGTTAGAATTAAATGATTCCTACAGCTTGAATATAATTTTAGAAGTAGGAATGCAAATGTGAATTGGTCGGAATATTTTCTTTTATCGATTGTAACCTATTTGAAACAACGTGGAAAATTTAGATCACGTTATTTTTGTGTGATCTCTACTGCTATTCGTCATATATAAAAGTACAGACATTTATTTTAATTTTATTTTAATAATAATATTTAAAACAGTATATTATTATAAAAAATAACTGACTGGAATTTTGTAACTATTTATTGTATATATTTTTATAAGCAAGTTAAGGGCATTCCAATGGAAACAGCTTTCTCAAGTTCTTTAGCCATTATTTGCATACATTAATATGAAAAAAATAATTAAACACAATTTAATAAATGATTGATGACTTACTTTTGGTAAAAGATAATACTAATATTGTTACTAATTGTTATCAAAAAAGATTTAATTCTAACTGAAACAAATAAAAGTCAACTTGATGCTACTTATCTAAATTTAAAAATCGAAATTTTTAATGGTAAGGCATTAGTTGGTATACGATAAAAGGGGTGAATTCAACTTTAAAATTATTAAACTCAATAATTATCATTCTAATTTAAACTCCAAAATTTTCAAAAATTTTATTTTCTCACAATTTAACAGGATTAAAAGAGTATTTAATAACAGAATTTCCTATATTGAAGCAAAAAATAATCTCATTAAAATCTTAACTACTAATGAATTTCCCAGAATCTGCTGCAATGTAGAAATTTTAATAAAAGAAGGGTTGGTTCGCTTCTAATCTTTGGACACAAATAAAAATAGACTTTCAGTTACATATTAACTAACTCAATAGATGGCGCACAGACACTTCAATTATTTATTACTTAGAATGATGTGGCATTTTTAGACAGGAACAGAACAAGACGCGGGATACAAGAAACATGATAGGGCACTTTTTTTTGCAGATGTTTTAACAGCTACTGGTATGTTTTTTCCTTTTTGTTTTACATTTACTTGTGAGTGTTCTTTTATAGTTTGTATTATGTTATTGTAATTTTCGCTTAAATTGGAGGTTGTATTTATTGTTTTATTTCTATAAAAAATAGTGAATATCTAATACCTTAATTTCAGGGGTTTTCGGGTCACGAGGGGTCAATATTGGTGGACAAATAGCCAGACCCCACAACAGTTTTGAATTCCTGCCTGATGGTGACACTTGAGAAAGTCTTCAGGCCGGATTCTTATTTTATTTTTTATTCTATTTTTATTCCTTTTTATTTTTACTAATTTTCTTTTGTTCATCTCTGTTTTAGTAAAAACAGCCTTAGCTCTCTATAAATACAATTGCTATATATATATATATATATATATATATATAGCAATTGTATATATATATATATATATATATATATATATATATATATATATATATATATATATATATATTTGCGATTTCGAAACTGTTTTGTTTCGTTTTCATTTTAGTTTCGTTTTCAAACTTTTTCTTACTTTAGATTGGTTACTCGTTCTTGCATTTGGTTGGAATTTAGCTGCAGGTGCGCTGTTCCACGAACTGCAAAAAATTTTTAAATAAAATATTTTTAATAGTTTTTTTTTGGTGGTGGGGGGGGGTTCAATAGGTTTTTTGGTGTATTGCCTAAAAAATTTAAGAATTTTCAGATCATTTTTCCTGTTTTTACTTTTTCGAGAATTCCTTGTTTTTGGCGTTTGGGAGATATATTTTCATTTTAATAAATAAATTAAACTATGCAAAAAGTTAATAACGAATTTATCATAGCGCATGGCCCGTCGCGCGCTCTACCTTATGGTCTCAATAGTAAATTAAATGGGGAAGGTTTTGCAGATTTAAACAATAATTGCATTTATAACAAATTTAACATATTTAAAAATTTTCTAAATAAAGATAACTTTTCTAAAAGATTTAAAAGAGGTAAAGGGAAAGGAGGCAATTTTCAAATTATATTTGAGGAATTTCAAAATTACTGTAATCTAGAACACAATAGTGAAAACATTCACAGAATTAGGAAATACATTTTTGGTCTTAGAAATAATAAAATGAAATGGTTTTTAAATAATAAATTCGGGGAATAAGAGTTTAAAAATTCGTACACTAAATGTATTATTCTAGATCTTATTAAATGTAAACTTAACATTGGAAAAAACGATTTACTTTTTAATAATAAAAATAATGTTTACAAAGAATACTGTGTGATTAAATTCTTGGATATTTACTTCGAATATCTAAAATTACCCAAAATTATACATAATAATAATATATTTTTTCGTCTTGCAGATAAAACTACTGTATCAATAGCGTTTAGTTACACTTCAACTTTAAAGAAAAAAATTTGTAATTATAATTACTATAGCAAAAATTTAGATAAAATAAATAAAACAGATTGTTACTGTAACAAAGAAAAATATAAAGATTTTATAGATATTGATAAAGGTCATATCATTACAGGTAATTTAAAAATTATTGAATCCAACTCTTTAAGAGATTTGATGCGAAGAGGAACAAAATTTAGATTAAGAGAAAAAATAAACCAAAACAAAATTTTGATTTCTATTTTTAATGATATGGATGCTTTTATTGCCAAATTATCTAGAAAATACCATTGGCCTGAGGAAGGTTTCGGGGAATGGAAAGTGAGAATTTTAAAGGCAATTAAAATAAAATTGAATACTGATTTTGACAGATCTAAAGAACGTGGGATTTATTTTAGTAAAACATTAAAAATGAAATAAAAAATTTAAAAGAAAAATTTGCTATTACAGTAATAGATAAATCAGCAATTAATTTCTGTTTAATTTGTAAATATTATTATAAAGAACTTTTAATTAATGAATATAACTCTAATGCAACTTATATGTTAAAGAACACCGGGAAAAAGGAATTAGATAAAAGAATGCTAGCTTTCGCAAAAAAAACCAAAACTAAGACTTGCTCTCTTAACTATCCTTATTTATTCCCAACAGTTAAATTTCATAAAAATCCATTAAAATTCAGATTCGTAACCTGTAGCACTGGCAGTTATAATTACTATACGGGTAAACATTTCTTTAAATACTTAAAAATTATTCTGGGCAAAATAAAAAATGAAGACAACTTTATTATTTCTAGTAACAAAGAAGTATTGGATTTTCTTAAAGATAACAACATTAATAAACTTAATACTTTTGATTTCAAAAATTTATACACTAATCTACCTCATAAAAAATTAATAAAGGTCTGCACTTTTATATATGACGAATATTTAAATGAAAATATCATTCCTAAAAATAACTGGCTTGAGTTATGTAATTTTAATATTACTGAAAATTACGTGTTTAATGGTATTAATTTTTATAAACAAGTCAAGGGCATTCCAATGGGGACAGCTTTCTCAAGTGCTTTAGCTAATATTTTCCTGCATTACTATGAGAAAAAAATAATTAAATATAATTTAATAAACGGGTGGAGATATATTGATGATCTACTTTTGATTAACTTCGACAATACTAATATTATTACTAATTGCTATCCAAAAGATTTAATTCTAAAAGATACAAATAAAAATCAACTTGAGGCTACCTTTCTGGATTTAAAAATCGAAATTGCTAATGATAAAACAATAGTTGGTATATACGATAAAAGGGATGATTTCAACTTTAAAATAACAAAACTATGTAACTACCATTCCAATCTAAACTCTAAAATTTTCAAAAATCTAATTTTCTCACAAGTGAACAGGATCAAAAGGGTTTGCAATAATAAAAATTCTTATATTGAAGCATCAAATATCCTCCTTAAAAATTTAATTAAAAATGATTTTCCTAGAAATTACTGTAATGTCAATTTTTTAATTAAACAAGGTATGGTTTGGGATTAATCCTTTGGCTTTAATAAAAATAGAACTTTACTTGCATATTGGATCACTCAATAGATGGCGCTGGGTGCCTACCTCTGTTTACATAATTTACCGTTAACTTTTTTAAAAACAGGAAATCACAATCGAGTGTTTAAAGTTTCCTTGACTGTTGGATGGTATGTTCTGGCCTTTTCGTTTTTAATTTTAATGCTGTTTTTGTTATTTTTGTTATTGTATTTTTACTTTGTTGTGGTTATTTTTTTCTAATTTGTTATTTTGTATTTCCTTTCTGTTAAAATGTTATATCTCTTGAGCATAATTTCAGGGGATTTTCGGGTCACGAGGAATCATTATTAGACAATGTCTGTATGTCCTCACAGAAAAAATCCCTTTATTTGAATCCCTGCCTGAGGGTGACCCTTGAAAAAGTCTTCAGGCCGGATTCTTTTTTTAATTTTTTTAATAATTTTTTTTGGTTTAATTTTTATTTGATTTTTGTTTTTCCTATTAACTTGATTCTAATACTTTTGTATATATATATATATATATATATATATATATATATATATATATATATATATATATATATATATATATATAATCTTTAAGTAGTAGCAAAGAAAAAAAATCGTATTTGTCAGAATAATCATTTTATTGAACAATGAAAAATGAAATTGAACAATGAGAAAATTTCTTTTCTTTTCTTTTTTCCATTTGTTGTTTCATAAAAATAATAAAATTGAAAATATATTTCTGTCTTCCATTAGAATTAAATTTAAATAGATATATATCAGTGTACTTTTGTTCAAGTAGATTTAGTTTTACCTTTTATAACATAACAATTTCTGAGAATTGAGGAATTATTAATAAAAGTAATAATTATATCCATTCTAACAGGGTAAATTATCTTTTGCAAACACATTTTTAATGGATTATATATGAGAATAGAATTATATCAAAAATCAAACAAGTTCCTGAAAATTAATTATCTTGAAATTTCTTACTTTATTGAAAAATTGAAGAAGAACCATGCCCGGTTTGGGCATGGCTTTTTTGTGCTCTATCTGTGATGTATCTGCCCCATCCCTCCCCGTGAAAAGGGCTTGTGCAAGCGAATGCTACGCATGAAGTAGCTAAGTCGCACTCCTGGCTTTAGTTGGCGCTACTGAAAAAACAAGAGGCGCTGACTCGTCTTGAATCGCTGACAGATAACTGTCAGCAGGCTTGTAAAGTGCCATAAGTCACAACACAACAACAACTTTTATAAAAAGATACGATAATTAAAAAAAAACCCAGGATGATTTAGACAAAAAAGCTTAAAGCTTTTTTAAGAAATTATTGAGACAATCTTAAGAATTACATAAATGTTTATAAAACGATAACAGAATGATAAAACATCAATCAAACATTTATTGTTTTAATTCTCAAAATTTATTTTTAAATAACAATCACGTAATTACTTGTACAAGATTCTTTTTAATATGCTCATTTGTAATTAATGATTTTCTTAATTATTTATATAAATGCATTTTTATTATTTGTAGGTTATATTATGTTAATGCATATGTGTAAATATATGCTATATTTATAGAATCAAATAGCTGCATAAAATATAAACATCATTTTAAGAAATGCATTTATTGATAGAATCAAAATAACATATGATGAATGCCATTTATTTTTTTAAAAATAAAAATGAAAATTTTGATGAATTGCAGAAATTTTTATCGAATAAACCCTTGAAATATTGATTTAAATTATAAAAATAATTATTCCGTGCACAAAGGATCTCATTGTCGAATGTTTCTATTGTCTATACTCATATATTTAAAAAAACAGTATGGTTTCAGCAAAATGTTGAAATGAAAGAAAGAGTTATATTGTCTATACTCATATTTTTTTAAAAGACAGTTGGGTTTCATCAAAATATTGAAATGAAAGAAACTAGGAAAATCCAAGCTACAAGGGATATAAAGTTGTAAGACTTTTAAGATGGTATGAGTTCTACGACTGTAAAAATTTAAAACTAAAAAATATTTTGCTGAATTGTCTTTAAAGGAAAGTTACATAAAATGCTTCATTTAAAAGAAAGAAGAATTTCGAAAACATTAATTTTAGTGATATAGCTAGTCGTCGAAGGTAGCTGATTAATAATAAAGGGAAAACTATATTTGTATGTGTTGGGATTAATTAATTAAGTACTAAGAGAAATTTCGGAATTTTCTGGAATAGTTACTGGAAATATTGCACAAAAAAATGTTTTTACAATTTCAAATTTTAAAAATTTCTTTTCCGATGTTGCCAATTTAATAATTGTGTAATTTTTTCTCACTTCTGACAATTTTTTAAAAATACATTAATGCCTCAAATAATGCCTTCATTATTAGATTGCATTATTTCTTTGAAATTCTAGCCATTTCCAATAGTTTAGCAAATAGTAAGAGCTTAATTTTCTTTCATTATTTAAAATTAAAGGAGAAAAATTTCTTTTCTAATATTTGTATCTCTTAAATGAAAAGTTAGAAAATGAACGTCTAATACTGGCTAAAATATAAGAAGAAGAAGCGCATAAAGTAAAACTCTAACTTAAATTTGAAACTCTAACTCTAATTATTTTCCTGTAGCTTCAAGGAAAATTTCATACACGGTTTCGTGTAAATTTTAATTTCCTATGGCATATGAAAAGCTAAATAACAAACTATTTGAGTGATGTCACTTGCGACATATATATATATATATATATATATATATATATATATATATATATATAGCATTGACCTGATCTTTCCTTTTCTCTAGGTAATAAAGAACGAGTTGATAAATCGGGATAGCTATGTAACAATGGACACACGAAGTTCATTAATGGTGAACAAATGTGAAATCAGGAACATGATGATCACCGGCCATCATTCGTTTCTTGGGACTTTTCTTGTCTTGGTGAGAGATGAATGTCTGGATATTGAACAGATAATAGCTTTCAGAGGTATTCAGGGAAGAAATCCTTCTTCACACGTGTTGCTTTTTTTTCAGTTTCTGTCTCCTATGAAAAGTATTTTTCGCAAATACAAGTCTTCAATTCTTTTTCCCAATTGTAGAAAAAAAAATGCCTTCCTTTTTTTTTTTTTTTTTTTTTCTTTTTTCTGTTCACCAGTAGAAAAATTGATTTAATTGGAAGACTAGCTTAAATTTAATCTTAAGGCTTTTTCGGAGTATGAAAGAGAGTTGATGGTATTTTCAAGTGAATCTTTCATCATTTTTTATTGGTTTGACGAGTGAGATTTTTTAATACTTAATGTGACAGGTACATAGTTAGAATTATATTCTTTACATTTTTTTTTTATGTTTTATTTTTGTAATTAAAATTTTGTACATAGGAAATAAATGATGTAATGGAAATTATTCTTAACTATGTTTAGACAGAATTAGCAATTATTAATAAATCTTGTTCACTTTTTTTCATAGTTTCATTTTTATAGGTGAGCGCTTTGTATTAATGCAAAAAAATAATAATAATGCAATATTAATAAAAAAAATGCAATTAATGAAATTTCAATTTAAATTAAAATTTATTTCAGAAAACAAACTAAAAAATTAAAGATTAATTCTGAATAAAACTCAAAAAAGATACAATTACATTTAGAGAGCACTAATGCTGCTGCTACTAAAACACAAATGTGCTTAACCAAATCAGTAAAAATACCAGATATTAGCAAAAGGAATAAATATAGAATCAGAAAGGAAGAAATTTAGAATCCGGCCTGAAGACTTTCTTAAAGTTCATCCTCAGTGAGGGATTCAAACAAGGGATTTTTTCTGTGAGAGGTCTGACTTTGTCCAACAATATTGACCCCTTGTGACCCGAATATCCTCTGAAATTGAGGACTTAGAGAAAAACCTTTTTTACAGAAATAAAATATGAAATTACAATCTCCAATTTAAGCGAACATTATATTAACATAATATAAACTATAAAAGAACATTCTCATCCAATAATCACAATTGGTTGTGAGTGTTCTTTTATAATGACCCTTGAGAAAGTCTTCAGACATGATTCTTAATTTCTTCCTTTTTGATTCTATATTTATTCCTTTTGCTAATATTGACTTGGTATTTTTAATGATTCGGTTCAGTTAAAGTTTAAATATCTTGAGAATAAAGCAAATTAGAAAATATTAAAGATAGGCTCAGGTACGCATATATAAAATATAAAATTCCCAATAATCCTAGGAGGGAGGATGAAATTGTGTACATTATTTAATAAATCTCTGCTCTAACTAGTTATCCGAATTTTATCACTGAGAAAGTCACTATTATTGCAAAAGGTTTGTTTACACTATGTTCAGCGAAAAAGATTCAGAATATTCCTTGTTCAAATATATTTCTACATTGAACATATTGGAGAATCGCAAAGTATATTTTAAGTACCGAAAGATTGACGGTATTGTTAAAAATTAGCAATATTAGTGAGAAAAAGTTGTTCATAAATCTTTAGATAGTTTCAAGAAATGTCAATTTATCTGTACCTTTTCGCTTTGTTAAATTTTAGTCAAAAGCAATGGAATTTAATAATTCCAAAATATTCATTCTGTTTCATTTTATCCCAACATACTAATTGAAAAACAGTTCATTTAAGGAAAGGATAATATTATGTTAACTGTATATTGAGAAATTCAGAAAAAACACCTCATACGTCCAACATATCTTAGTTTCGTTATCATTTACAGCACAGTTTGAATTGTGCTTGGTTTTAATTGTAAGTAGGAAAATTCAATTATGTAACGAACTTTTTTTTCATACCATTTTTAAATCTTCAGCTACAAAATTATTTTCGATCATAATGTCATGCTACAACTGGGATTTAAACATTATTTAATTTTAAATACAGGCTTAGATATTTTAGATAGAATGCATCAAAAGCAAACATAGTAGAAGAAAAATATGCATATCTGAAAGCACCAAAATGTTATTTGATTTGAAATGGGACGAAACATTTTGATTATCTAATTTTATGTATTTCTCATAAGTTTATGAATGTCATATTGTATATATATCGGAAATGAAAACATACTTTATTTGAAAAAAGAATTAAAATTAATTGAGAAAAATTATATTCAACAGTCATGGAAAATTCAATCTTTAGGATATTTGACATTTCAGTGCTCACTTGTCCACAGATAAAAAAGAAATGGTTGATATCTGTAAATTAAATATACTAAATAGCTGGAATTACATGCGGCATAAATATACTTAAAAAGTATCGTAATATATTTAAAATCATAGTGATGTTCATTACAACGTGATGAAACAAAAGTACTTTTAAACTTCTGATTTTGCTATTCATTAAATTCGTGCTATTTTCGAAAAATAGATTTACTTTAGAATTGAAATTGCATACGGATATTTTCCATAAAAATGTAAATGTATATATATATATATATATATATATATATATATATATATAATTTAAAGCAAAATATATTCTGCTTTCAATAATTTATTTCATATTAACTTTTTAGAGATATATTAGCAATGTAAATGTATTATTTTTTAGGTTATTTGATTTATTAAAGTATATAATAAAACAAATATCAAATTATATAATTCAATTCTATGTAAATAATTGAATTATACTTCATAAAAATACTCATTTTGTGCAAATAATGTTAATCATATTAATATTTTACATTCATTGAATAAATAGAACAAAAATAAGAATTGGTTTAATAAAAATTGATAAAATTTAATAATGCATTATTTTTATTCTTTCTGTCCTTTAGATCAGAAGCATCGAAATTTTTTTACAAACTGAAAGAGAAGTCTGATCTTTTTATATTTTATTAAACAAATAACAGTTATAATATTATTATTCACCTAGAGTATATTAAGTTCATTTCTGTTTGACAAATTGCAATAAGAATTGAATAAAATATAAGCCTATTGTTTAGAGTTAATCATAAAGTTTATTTCCTTACAATTTGAGGATAATAGTAGAGTGTTGTGATCGTCATCAGAATTTTTTATAACAAACCTAATTATATAGCAATAAGTATTTTATTAATAATATAATAATTTTAATTTTATAATAAAATATCTATAATGCTTACACAATGTCTAATTTTTTCCCAGAAAATTAGAATTTCATTTATCTGATTATGAGTTTTAATTAATTTAATAGTTGGAATAACAATTTATGTTCTGTTAACACAACATTTATGTTCCATCTCTGTTAATAATGAATAAAATATCAGATTATCTAGATTACATGATTTATATATAAATTGTTCCAAAGATGAGATATGAAGTAAAATATTTACTAGATAAAGAATGTTAAAAGAGGAAAGAAAAAGATGTTTAAATTATGTATTTTTCTTCTCATATAAAATTTGATATATTCGAAATTTACAGAATTTCTTTTTCTTTAAAATCGATTTCCTGTCTCTTGAATACAATAACGGGCATAATATATATATTTTTAATTATATTTTTATATATATGTATTCTTCAGCATATTATTTTAAATTGTTCCTAATGTGTTACATGAAAGACGAATTTTTTTGTAGGAAAACAGTTCTCTCTTTCTTTCAAAAAAAGATCAATTACTGCTGACTACTGACAACTTACAATATTTAGCAGCTGATGGAAAATGCCGAAAGCACAAAAATATCTAAATGAACCAATATTTCTTATACGAAATTAATTTTAACGATTGTATTAATTATATATTAATTATTATTCACCTAGAGTATACTCCTACAGTAGGACCAAAGTTGACTTTAAATATCATTCAAAAACAAATTCAAACAGTTTTCTGCAGTTGCATGTTTAAGCACATAACTTAACTATAAATATGAAAATAAATAACAAATCATAAGGATGATCTCCACACCCCACGTATAATAGATGTAATAATGTTCATAATGAATATATTTTCATTTTATTTGGGTTTAAACTTTTAATGGTTAAAGTTGAAATGGATGTCTAAAAATGGTTGTAATGGTGTTCATTAATGGCAAACAAATGTCGATAGCCACACCTGATGAGCAAGCGCTCATTGTTTGTTTTGTGAGAGTTCCCTCATCTTGCAAAAGGATGGATATACTGATATTGTATAGACAATAATGCGAGTTGGATATCCCCTGCGAAGAAAAGATATTTCTGTCTTATTAATCTTCTCCCGTTCCTGTACCTTTGATGATTTTATTGATAAATATTACTATGCTGTTTCTCTTACTGAACGAAGAATTCGTTTTTTTTCTTTCGCTTTTTTTCCGCCTTCTTATAGAATATGGCAAATGAGGATTTCCAAATACTGAAATTAAGAATTACATAATTAATTGGAGAATTGTCGTCCGAGTATAACACAGATGTGACTAAAATTTTCATTTGAATCTTCGGACGTATCTATATATACTCGGAGTAGATATGATCATCAATGTCAAAATTATAACAGATAATATCAGATCAATTTTTATGTCATTCAATTCCCTCTCTGAAAATAAAACTATTAACGATATCTTACTAATGTTTAAAAGGTATCAATACAAAATTGAAATTCTTCTGGATACAAACGCATATGGGATTTGCTGGAAATGGTAAGACTCGCATTATAGCTAAAATTGCTACAAAAAATTGACATTGATTTTAATAAATCGTCTTATATATCATTGATTTTAGTGAAACTAAAGATCAAATGAAAATGATGAACTCATGGCAAAATAGAGAGCAGGGATTCCCAAAATGCAGATGAGGGGAAAACCTTCCACCAAGATAATATCAGTACCAAAAGTAACGAGTAAAATTTTACTTATTTACTTAAATTCTCAATGACTATGGCATTTATAAGACTGATTCTGCCGTATTATTTTGGCAAAGATGAAAAATGTTTTTGTGAGAAAGCAGTGGGTGCGAATCCACTTCGAACAATCAAAAGCAGTGGGCATTGAAATAATCAACGTCTACAGTAGCCTTCTGGCAGATTGGATTTGGCAAGCTCAAATTATTACTGAAATTACAATATGAAGGATCTCTGACAACCTCATTGTTCAGAAATGACAATGATTAGTCAATAATAGACATCATTATACCTTTCTCAAATTCTATACCATTTTATATCTATATTTTTACTATTTTTCACTTTTATTTCTAATTTTCTAGTTTTACTTTTTCTTATCTATTTTTTTTATCTGTTGTCTGGCATTTCAGAGGAACTAAGTATCCGATTGATGATCCTCGGTTGGTATTTCCTTCAGTGCTTTCCTACTGGATAGGTTGCTTTGGTGCTTTCCGTGTTTTTCCGCTTAGCTTGGACTTAGATGGAGCTTCAATCTTGAATAAGAATCTTAAATTTTTGTAAGAACTATTTTTATGGCCATATGGTGGCATTTTGGTTAAAAGAGCAACAAAAGGGTTTCTTTTATCTTTTAGTTGATTACAATTAGAATTTAATATAAAAAGTTGCGGGATGGAAAATAGGTTATCAAATACTTTGCCAAGAAAACATTAGCATGCCAAACCAAAATATAACAATGATTATTCTGTGAATAATCACTCAGAATGAATTATAATTCTAAGAGGACATATCAGAATATAAGCTACACTTGGCAAATGTCGACAGCGTATTGTGAATAGATCGCAGTTATTTCACGAGATTGCAGAATAGGTATATCAGCTTTGGAAATGAAAGAGGGAATCTGTGTTTGTAGAACATGGCATGCATCCGTACTCCAGATTGGGAACAGTATGATTTATTATTTAAAGTAAAAGGTTTGAATTGCCCCTAACTTCATCTAAAAGTTATTGCTATTTATCGTAAATATATAATATTGCAGACTGCAATTCGAAATTATATAATGAAATTTGAAAATGATCGCATGGATCTCACTGAAGATAATAGCTCAGGGTGACCTGAAACCTCAATCAATTGTTAAAATGTTGAGATAATCGATTAACATTAATGGGAATTGGGAACAATGGTGCAAACTTAAGAATCTCTCCAGTAGGTTAAGCATTTCATATGCAAGTATACATTCCATTATTCACACATTTCTGCAATATCTAAAAATAATGATGAGCATATTCCTTTTACAAAATTGAAAGATGTATCCAAGATAGGTGCTTTGATTTTTGACCATTACACACAAGAAAAATCGTTGGTATTAGGGCTTCATTCTTCTGTAACTGTTGCGTATGGTATCCCTTAGCCAAAGAATCAGAGCAAACTAGAATTGACATCAGACATTCTGTATTCACTTTTCATATGAGCACTAAAAATTTATTGATGTATCGTTGTGATTAAATGTTTATTGTATATTTATTCAGTATATTTTAAATTCACTCAATCAAAACAGACATGGGGTGATGTCTGTTTTCGCTGAGATAAACAGATGTCAGCCCAGTATAATTATTTGAAGTATCTAATAGTATAGAATTACTCTACAGTAACAGTTCAATGTTGCAATGAGAATTAAATAAATAAAAGTAATATAAAAATTTTGTGAAATTGTTTATGAAATCAATATATTAAATATTTTATGCTATCGATTATATTATTAATTGAATAATTAGCTGAAATCCATAAGGTTGAAATTTTAGAGATAATGTTTTTAAGAACAAAGTCAATATATTTAGATTTTGCATTAAAATATCAACCAGAACTAGATTCGAGATATACTGCATCATGCTTCTTTTCTTCATTATTTTCAGATGTAATACGCAAACTTACACCAGAAATTACTCAAATCCTCAAGATAGAGAATACAACATACGAAACTGGATTATTATCTTTCTCTATTCTTAACGAATACTAATACATAAGTGAGCAAAAGTGTAGACAACTAAGAATTATTAAAGATGTACCCTTAAAAGCCCTTCCATCTTAAATTTCCCCCTTGATATATTAACAAGAGAAGTCAAAACTCTTAAAAATTTCCGAGGAAAAGCTAAGTGAAATTTCCTGGTGGGCTGAGAATATATTTTTAAAAATCTTATATATATATATACATTAAATGCCTTTTTATTGGGTTGATTTCTATTATAGCCTCTAATTATAAGAAGATGGAATTTATAGGTTTTCAAAAATCTGATATGATCGCTATTTGATGAAATAAACAGTTATGATGAAATGTTAATAGTGATGTAAATATCATCTGAGTAAATTTTCATTTATATGCAAAATGCCAATCTACCTTAAAATCTTAATATTTGAATCTAGGAAAAATTTATAGATCAGAAAACTGTAGAATATGGTTTATGATAAGGAATGCGCGTTTAGGGATTATTATGGCATTATTCAATAAGAAATTTTAAAATATTTTACAAAAAAAAATTATAGTTTTTTTTTTTTTTTTTTTTTTTGCATAACAGAAATCAAGTAGATTTTAAATTACATTAATTTTAATCTATTTCATTTAAATAAATATGCTTGTAAATAAATAAATTTACAGCCTTTAAACACTCTAAAATTATATTTAGTTAGTCAAGATATTAGATATCATTGTAACATGATCACATCTGAATGATAGCAAGATTTGGAATACAGTCAAACAATATTCAGGTATTCATTCTTAATTTAATATCTGAATAATCAAACTCATTTTGAAAATTTTCATTTTGAACTAATTTAAATTTTAACAAATGAAGAATTCCAGTATTTCTGAATTGGAATCAATTGTTCAATTTAGTTTCTAGAAATAAGACTAATTTATAAAATTATGGCCATATTGCGAAACAATGATATCTATTTCATCGATTTTTTTTAAACGACTGTGAATGTTACATTACAACTTTTCTGTTATGGTATTTACTCATGCAAAACCTAATGATTTTGAATATATTTATTGCTAACATTATCTTCAACTACTCATTACCTTTTTTTTTATCAATATTACTTCTAAACATAATTTCAAATTGGATGAACTCGTTTAGTTAATAATGTATCGTTTAGTAGATAATGTATAATTATTCTAAACAATGGGGTCTTTTATATAATTATTACTGGTCCTTCTATTTCACAGACTATAGTTTAATTTTTGGAATTAAAAAGTTTGTTTAAAAATATAATTATTTAAATATGTAAAAATACATCGTATCTAATATTTTGTATTCTATCTTCAGAATTTTTCACCCTATTTGAAAAATTAAAAAATGCCAAATATTTTTTTAAAAACTGCGTCTTAATAATTTAGGAACGAAATAAATGACTAAAAGTTTCCATTGATTGCTTAGCATCTTCTGATGTGGTATATATTCTGCTATGATTAAAAGAATCAATTAAAGGTATTTTATGCAGAATTTTGGTTATATACAACCGTTATAATTAATATTTGTGCCGCTTAAGATTATAATATATTTTTAATTATTAATTTAATAATAATAATAATTTTGTAATAATAATAATAATTTTGCAATAATAATAATAATAATTTTATAATAATAATAATATATTATTAATATTTGAGTCATTCCTGAAAAAGTATATTCTAATTCAACTGTATTAACAATAACTTTAACATTGAAATTTAATATCTAAAATGCTTAAAAACTCTGGAGGGAAAAATGTATGTGCGACGACATGCGAACCTTTTTACATTATATTCTAACAATAAAAGCAAAGCATTTCTTAATTAGCAGACTCTGCATTTCGTCTGCAGGCGAAATCATCTTCCTTATAATATCTTTCTGCAAAACATTTATTTCGATAAATGCTCCAAAGCCGTAAATGAGGACCTCGATTTGCTGCTCGACACTTCAAACACTCCCCTGATAGATTTTCTGTTTACGTAATTAATCGAGGCACAGCAATTTGCAAAGCTGTTCTATTACGGCACACCCAATACAAAAGCGGGGAAATGAATTTAAAAGGGATATTTATAAGTATTTATCACTTTTCCTGAGATATTTTAAGTTACCTACGTAAGTTTGAGGGACTCCTTAACTCCATTATTCATTTCTGGGATATGAATTTGAATAAATTGTAGGGAGTTTTAAATATCTAGGGAATATGGGGAGTTTAAAGTTGTTAGAGAAATTGACATTGGATAAATATTGAAGAATCAATATAGGATATTAACTTAAATTGTTATTAATTAATTAGATTAAATATATTACTTGTTTTAAACGAATTTTAGCATTTGTAAGCGAAATACAAATTGATTTTACCCATTGCCCGAACATTTCAATAAGTAGGTAACTTGTGAAATATTAAATGACTTTATTTTATTGTTTAATGCATTTTTACGTCCAGTTGATTTTAAGAATTTGTTTAAATCTGCCTGATTTAAATGCTTTTCTGATTTTGCGATAACAACAATTTATTCAGATTTTTTTTACTCCTTATCTGGGCATAGATAAAGATTATTGGACTTTACTTGAAACAAATACTCTGTAGCTTTAAAATTGATGTTAATATATCTAAAAAAATCAGATGTACTAGTTCTAAATAATGATTTCAATTTTATGATTGAAGGGGTTGAACATTGAATACAGATGAGAAATAATAAAAGAATTGAAAAACAAAGCTTTCCTTCATTCCGCATTTATTAATCATTATTATTTTTTGGATATTTAAAGAAAGGAATTATTTTTTTAAAAAGTGGATATAAGACTTTATATTGTCTTTTATTTGAACACAATTCCAGCAAAATCCTATATTTAATGAAGGTATACATCAAGTGCATTGCTTTTAATTATTAATATATTGATAAAATTCATCTTTAGTTTTCCAGCAAAAAAAGAATTTCAATGTTCCTATGTCTTTGCCATCCATTTTTATATGTACACTTATGATCTGATATAAACTTTACATGGTTAAACCATTAGGAACCATCCCTTACTCACTTTTTAATCTGCTGTATCTTTCATTTCCTTAGTCACAACAGCACTCCCTTTTCTATTTGTATCATTGTGTCGGGTAAACTTATCGCTGATGAGAGATAAAAATATTTGGTTATAATCCTGTGGATCTAAAGGGTCAACTGAATTCATCTTTCAATGAATTTGAAAGGAGAAAAATTATTCGTATCTCCAGCTTAAAAGTTTGACTTAACAGATAATCTTTACATTTTGAAGCAATGATATTAAGATTAAATGCATTTAAACCAACAAAAAATAACTTTGTTTCAAGTTCCTTAATAGTAGAGATAATTTATTAGAAAATCTTATTTATTATAGTAATTAATAGATTGAAGACTATTTCTGCCTCCTCAATATTAATTTTGTATAATATTGCCGCACAAATTAGAATTTCTAGCAATCACCGCTACTCAATCTTCTGAGAATCTTATTTCTGAATGTCCGATACATAGTTCGAAATCTAGCCACGATGCTATCTATATCCAGAGCTTGGAATTCTTTTGTTTAAAATGTTATCTATTGTTTCTCTTAGATCTGGAAGGTTCTAGATCATTCTTAAATATTCAAATTCGATTATTCTCAAACATTCTATATGTGTATAAAAGCTGAGCTGCATCTGTAATGGGTAAGTTCTCAGTGTAGTGCTGTTGTTGTGACTTGTTTCGTTCTAATAAATCTAATTGTTTGATTAAACTAATGACGTAGTTCTTTACGTCTTCGTGATATATCTCAATTCATCTCAATATTAATTGAAATGTTTGATTGTTACCAATAAAGTGTACCAACACTTGTTTCAAAACTTTAAAGAACTGTAAATGTATTTCGTACAGCATATTTTTCTACTAATTATACAGATAGATTAATTATCTATATTCAGGTAGCCTGTAATATTTTTTTTTTTTTTTTTTTTTTTTTGAAAATTCCGGACTGATTCGATAATATTTTTTTGAAAACAGTAAATTGACAAAAATGTAAAGAGCTTGACAATTGAATACTTAAAACTTTAAAAAAGATATTGCAAAGGAAATATATACAATAAAATTGAAATAGGCGGCACGTAAATTCAAAAAACATCTCACAAATACGAATATATGATTAAATTCATGAAAACACTTTTCCTCCCGAATGTGCAATGAATTCTCAATCACGTCCATTTGCAGTTCGAAAAGATGTCCCAACATCTATTCAGTCCCTCAACAACCGGAAATGTCTTCTAAAGTCACGATGTAAACATAAACCAAAATTTTAAGACACGCATTCAAATATAAAGAACTAGAATGCGTATGGATTTTGTAACAATATTCTATGTCAACTTAGTTCGAAAGAAGTAAATATTTATCTTACAAATTTACGTGTGGTCAGATGAAAACGAAATAAAAGAAATATTCATTCTTTTTCTTACGTTTATTGCTGAGAAAATGTACCTAACAACGGGAGTTGCAATAAAATTTAATATTGATCAAAATTCTTCGATATTTTTAAGATATTTTTATATCCATAAAAGTATTTGCAAAAATTTAAAATATTCCAAATTCAATTTTGCGTGAATTTTAATGTAATCATGAAATTTCGACATAGATTAAAAAATTGTAAAATCTGAGCTTGAAAACAGGATAAGGAATGATACATTTTGCTAATATTAGTACTAGAAATCATTTTATATTACTAGTACATTTTAAATTGCATCTTTTTCATCAACTTAGTAATCATTCATTTTAATGAAGTTATGAACTTATAATATAGATATTGACACACTGTAATATCTGAGCATTGAAACCAAGAAAAGAAATGATACAATTTGCTAACATTTATACAAGTAATCATTTTATAGTAATATTAGTACATTTTAAATTGCATTTTTTAACAACTTAGCGATCAGAATTTTTTAAATTTAAATGGACAATTCTTGTATAAATATATATATAAAAAAAAAATTCGTGTATCTCGGAAACGGCTCTAACGATTTGGATCAAATTTTATATTTAGATGAAGTTTTTGCATTTTTTGTTCATTTGTATAGGTGTCTTTCCTAAACAACATGATTTTACACACACACAAATATTTTATAACTAAATATTGACATGTATCTGTACATGACCGGCATGCGTGTACCTGATATGGTGTATAGTGGCAGAGCATCATCGGGCTCATGTGCATTTTTCTCACGTTCGATCCCGAGTTTGCAATTCGTTAAGATTTTGCTTAAAACTTTTAACGTGTCATGTTTTATTCCCGGTTTTACAAAAAAAAAAATGAAGAAATAAAGTGACGAGTGAAACTCCGTCTCCCAATAATTTTAACGAAGTCATAAAGTTGTAATATGGAGAATGAAAAACTGTGATATCTGAGCATTAAAAACATGATAACAAAGGATATTTTTGCTAATATTAATACTAGTAAACATCATATAATATGCATAATGTAAATGCATTTAATTATCTTTTAGTCTTATATGTAGAGAAGTATATGTAATAAATTAAGGTTCGTACTAATACAATTATTTACTTTTTTATTCTTTGTCTATTTCAATTCTTCGAAATTGTAGTAGTTGAAAAATTATTTTTTCATGCATATGAAAATAAAATAATTTTCTTCTTAATTACACATTAAGGACTGCAATATAAAATAGGAAGATAATATATACAGTTTCGGCTATGTCTTAGAAAGTTTATCTTTTTTATTCAGAGAAATGTGCATTTTTCCTGTGCAAGACAATTTTTATAGGATATTTTGGTTATTTTGATTCTAACTTTTAAGATATAATAAATCCAATGACATAGAGCCATTCTTAAATATTTGAAAACGATTTCAATTTATGTAATCATAATATTATTTAATGCTTTTTTTTATTATGACGACCTCAGATCTAATTTGGCGACCTTAGGATTACGACGCAAGGACATCTCTGAACCATATTACATTTTAGCTCAATTTCATTACGATGAATTGGTTTCAAATTTTCGTAATTTAAATACAAATTCGCCTATGCAAAAGCTTTATTTTTCCAAATGGGATTTACCTGGCTTCCAATAAAATAATACTAAGAAATGTTATTTTAAAATTATATTGATTCAGTTTATCGGATCAATGATCATAGTGGAGCTTTAAAAAAACCATTAGTGCACCTAGTAGATATTTTAAGAAATTATTAATGCCTTCTAAACGATTGACATTTTCTGTTTTAATGACTTTAAAACCAAGTTGACGATATCTCGATAGATTGGGAATTTAATCTTGGATATTTAAATAATAAAGATTGTTATTTAATTTAATATTAATCAAGAAATCTCCTAATTTCTCCTAATGAAATCTATGAAAGTATTTTCTTTTCTATTATTCAAAATTATTATATGAAATTTATCTCCATATTTTGTGGAGATAAAATGATCTCCTTATTGAATGGATACTAGGGATATAAATTAATCTCCATATATGTGAAAATTAATTATTAATAATAAATTTATTTCCATTTTCTAAGTGGAATTTGCGAAATAGATTGTGTTTGAAATAATACTTTCCTACTAAATGAGCTTTAAACATCTAACAATTTATGCAACTTTTACATTTTGGCTTTTATAGCTTTGATGCTGTTATTTTATTACATTTCGGCAGAGTATGATGGTATTGGTTTCATGCATCTTTTATCTAATTAGATGTTCGCTTTCTTAAAGTTAAAATATACTAAAGCTAATTTAATTAACTAGAAATTTCTAATGACATGTGTAATTCATAGCTGAGAACGTGTTAATAATGATCATTGTATGTTTCTAGATTGATATTATGTTTCTCACTATGTTATATTCCAATTGTAATTGAAATATATATATTTTTTTTTCCTCCAACAGAGGAAAAATTCTGAAAAAAATATATTCTTGAATTCAAACAAGAGGTATTCAAAATTTATAGTCAAAAGAGGTATTAAAGTTATAGTTATAATCAAAATATATTTTCCTTTGCTTTGAATGGAATAAATTTATCTCTTCCGAATAATGTTCCTAAAAAGTAATTTATCATATAATTACCTCATAAATATTTTAATAATTTATAAATAATGATCTCATTCTAAATTTTATATAACTTCTCTCTTTTGAATAAAGATGCCGAATTATATTAAATTAGAACTCTGAACTCTTCTTTAAGTAAAGTTCTTTTGAATCTTCTATCGGAGTTTTTATTTTCTTTGAAAATCGTTTATAAAGTAGACTGATTATAAACAAAATATTTTGGAAGGATATTTTATGACGTAGCAATATTTCATCTTCCTTTGTTATATGACCTCGAAAATTTAATTTTTATCGCTATAAAATGCAATATCAGGAAAACTGTATGTTTACTAGTTGTTAGAGATCATATTTAAGTTTCAATTTAAAAGTGACAAAATTAAGGGATTTTTAAAAATTTGAAAATATTTATGTAGACAAAAAATTTCATTTTTTGTATATTTTTAAATATTATAATAATTATTATAAAACTTTCCTATTCTCACTATATAATTGTATGGAACACTATATGACTTATCCTAACGAATTAATTTAGAAAATCTTAACAATTTTGATCTAAAACATACTTAACCACACTCCCCAATCAATAGGTTCCTCATCCTACATTTGAAACTAAACGGCAGATTATGTGACTGATTCCGCTGATAATAAATTTTCTATCGACCACGTCCCCATCATCCGGGCCCACTTCCCCGAATAATGGAGACGAAATTAGACGTTTGGCAGCTACTGGGTGGACATGTAATAAGGAAGTCATGATGCTCGTTAAGGTTGAATAAATGCGCATTGAGGAACATCCCGAGGAAAACTCCCCATCTGTTTTATAGGACTTCTCAAGTCTTGGGGTAAGATGGATATCTGGATATATCTGGATATCCATCTTATTACTATTTTTGAGTTTCTATCTCCCTTATGATGTTTTTACTAAATATATGTCTTCAATTCCTGCTTCTATACTAGAGACTTTAGAAGAAGACATTTTTTTTTATTCCGTCTTATTTTTGAGTTTCTATCTCCCTTATGATGTTTTTACTAAATATATGTCTTCATATCCTGCTTCTATACTAGAGACTTTAGAAGAAGACATTTTTTTTTAAATTCCGTCTTATTTTTGAGTTTCTATCTCCCTTATGATGTTTTTACTAAATATATGTCTTCAATTCCTGCTTCTATACTAGAGACTTTAGAAGAAGACATTTTTTTTTTATTCCGTCTTATTTTTGAGTTTCTATCTCCCTTATGATGTTTTTACTAAATATATGTCTTCAATTCCTGCTTCTATACTAGAGACTTTAGAAGAAGACATTTTTTTTTATTCCGTCTTATTTTTGAGTTTCTATCTCCCTTATGATGTTTTTACTAAATATATGTCTTCAATTCCTGCTTCTATACTAGAGACTTTAGAAGAAGACATTTATTTTTTATTCCGTCTTATTTTTGAGTTTCTATCTCCCTTATGATGTTTTTACTAAATATATGTCTTCAATTCCTGCTTCTATACTAGAGACTTTAGAAGAAGACATTTTTTTTTAATTCCGTCTTATTTTTGAGTTTCTATCTCCCTTATGATGTTTTTACTAAATATATGTCTTCAATTCCTGCTTCTATACTAGAGACTTTAGAAGAAGACATTTATTTTTTATTCCGTCTTATTTTTGAGTTTCTATCTCCCTTATGATGTTTTTACTAAATATATGTCTTCAATTCCTGCTTCTATACTAGAGACTTTAGAAGAAGACATTTTTTTTTTATTCCGTCTTATTTTTGAGTTTCTATCTCCCTTATGATGTTTTTACTAAATATATGTCTTCAATTCCTGCTTCTATACTAGAGACTTTAGAAGAAGACATTTTTTTTTCTTTTATTCCGTTTTATTTTTGAGTTTCTATCTCCCTTATGATGTTTTTTACTAATTATGTGTCTTCAATTCCTGCTTCTATACTAGAGACCTTAGAAGAAGACATTTTTTTTTTTAAATTTTTATTCTGTCTTATTTTTGAGTTTCTCTCTTCCTTATAAAGATTATACTAAACATATCTTCAATCCTATATTAGGAGGCTTTAGAGGAAGAAATATTTCTCCCATCTTATTGTTATTTTTAAATTGCTATCTCCCTTATGAGGATTTTATTAAACATTTGTCATCTGTTGCTGCGAAATAATATTTTTTTTTTTTTTTCGTTTTTAACATCGAAGATGGAAATTCGAGGTATTTCAGTAAGATAACTTGAAAAAAAATCAATATAAGAATTTTTGGTGAGTATGAGAGTGAGATACTGAAGTGGAATGAGGAATCATTCAATTTTCTAATATATTCTAATATCATGGATATGATATACATTGCGAAACATTCATATTATGTTTATTCTATCATATTTACTTCTGTAATTAAGCAATGGAGCATTTAATAACTATAATATGTCCTTTCATGTAAGGATACATGATATTCAGAAACTTCGAAAGTGATTAAATAATGATCATTAATACACATATGACAGAACGGTTTTCATTAAAGTTTTTTTTTTTTTGTATATTAAAATGCAAACAATTTTTTAGTGTGTAAGTATGGAGTATCAGGCTTATGCATGAATTTAAGTTTACAATTTCTAATTTAGTCTCATCCGTATAGTTACTTTCTAGAGAAGACGATTAAAAAAATATTTCATATTTTAGTAAAAGCATTACTTATACTAAAAAGTAAATTTTCAATCTATTTTTTTGAAATAATATATTTCAGGCAAAAAAATTAAAATTTAATGAAATTAATTTGATTCCTCAGATGGTAATTACTTACTTGCCATATAATATCTATATATGCCTACGTATTCCTAGCTCATAAAGTTTTAGCAAAATAATTGTAACTTTCATAAACAGAGAGACCAGATTCCCTTATGACAATTATACAATTTCTGATAGTTATAAAATTTATTTCATTTGATATTATCAATCTAACTACTTAATAAATTTTGACAAAATTAAAAATCTTTTTTATGGTATTAGTTTTATTTTGAGTAAAAGAAAAGAAAATTTTCATTCTATTTTAAAATTATGTTTTCATATATTTTCCGTGCATTTCAAATAGATAAATGAATTCTATGATCTTGTTAATTTACTTCGTAGAATTATTTTACAAATTTTTTTCCTTTGTTTCTACACTAAAATGCGACGAATCTTGCAATCAACTAAGAAGTTGAAGAAGAAACGTTATCCTAATAGATTTGAGCAATCATATTTCATAAAATTAGAAATAAGTTTTGTTTCTTTTTTCAACCATCATCAAGTTCTTCCAAAAATTCGAAAATTTTTTTAAAGATTTTCTTACTGAGTTCCACTTTAATTGAAGGAAATTTAATAAAATCAGTGGGTAAATATGCAGCTACAAGGAATGCATTTTACCAGTCTTTCAAACGAGTGATGAGCTGCGATGAAAATGCAGTGATTGTTTACAACAAAATTAATGTAAAAGATCTTGAAATAAATATAAGCCAGCATAAACCAAATCAAAAATTAATATCCTTATGGAGAAATATAATTCATCTGCAACTAGTTTATTTAAACTATAAATTTTACTATCAATATATAATTCGTTATTGAATTTGCTTTAAAATTTGAATATATATTATTTGATTCTTTTGTAAATATTTTGAATTCTTTTTTATTTCTGATATTTTATTTTTTTAAAATAAGGATAGAAACGTACTAAGAAAAATAAATTCGCCTTTATTATATCTATTTTATTAATTCAGTTTTATTTTAGCTTTATCTGAATTAAAATTTTAAACTTGAAAGTACCTTTTAAGCTATCAACTATTTATTCAATCTCTCATAAAATTTTATATATATATATATATACAACTCTGAGACATACTTCATCAATAACATCCTGCAATCAATATACTTCCTTTGGTCATAGAGGAACTTCCAGAAACTCAATCCAGTCTTTCCAAAAAGCCATGAGAATTAACTATTTAAACTCAATCAAGGACACTGCATCAGGCTGTTTCACTATTATCCAGTCTGGCATTCGCTGATGCTCTGAAACTTGCCTTAATTGAAATACGTACGAAGAGGGACCACACTCTGGAATTTAATTATTAACTTTTAGAACTTTAAGTCTATTGCTAACTAAAATCAATTGCCCAAGTAAAGCAGACGTAACTAAGAATTATTACTGCTTTAAATCTCTCCACTTTATGATCAGTAGAAAGTTCTAAAGATATAATTGTCTTTCAGATAAAGTCAGTCAAATCCATATCGTGGTTAGAAGCATTTTAAGAAAAGAGAAGGAAGAAAGATGTAATTATTAGAAAATCTTTATAAAGCTTTGTAAAATAACATAGAGACAGTGAATCATGGAGCTTCTAAAATGGATATGTAGTTGATTAGATGCTAATAATAACTTATTAGCATGTAAATCATAGTTGTAAGAAATTTATATATCTACAACAGCGATTCTCAACCTGTGGGGGGGCGAGCACACTAGAAGGGGGGCGCTGGAATATCCAAGAGAAAAAAAATATTTAAAAAAATGAATAACTGACTAAAAGGAAAACACACATACACATAGAAAACAAAATATTTCGACATATTTAATAACTTGTTAAAGTAAAACAACTTACTAAATCAAAACATATTTAATCAAAACATACTAAATTAAAACAAATTTAATAATTATTAGTGATTTCCTGAGGCTTGTCTTGCAGAGCAAAGTTTTTCGAAGGAAGGCTTAATATTAAAAATAGCCACTCTCAGTTTTGCCCAGATCTATATATTGTCTTCAAAGTAGGTACAACAGAAAATCCAGTTTCACAAAGGTAGGATGTTGAAAATGGTAATAGAATCCGAAATTCCCTTGTTTTTAGTGCAATTAAAATCATCCTCTACTGCTTCCCAAAATTCAAATAGTGATTTATTACTAAATTGTCTTCTAGTTTCGCCACTTTTCGTGAAGTCTATGAATTTTTCTTCCTCATCAATTAAGAGTCCTTCAGGAGTCTTATGAAATGGATCCATATCTCACTCGTAACTTGCTATCAGTTTGTCGTCAGCGAGAAAATACTTTTTAAAATTCTTTACCAGCCTGGCTAGATGATTTTCAGTGGTTACAAAAACAACTTTTACATGTTTTTCTTCAGCCCTGTAAGTTTTAATACAATCATCCACATTTGCAAACATTGTTAGATTTCTTTGCTTTAGCTTTCTGCTCCACAATTTTCCACAAAAAGCATTAACTTTATCACTCGTATCCAGCATATGTGTATTTGCTTCTTAGAGTTGAAGATTAAAGTTATTTAATTTCTAGAATATGTCGACCAAGTAGCTCAATTTCATCACAAATAAACCATCGCGAAAATTCTCGGCCACCGATCTGTTTTCTTCTTCTAGGAAAATGGCGATTTCTTCTCTTAATTCATAAACACGTTGTAAAAATTTCCCACGTGATAACCATCTTGCCTCGCAATAAAATAGTAAAGCTGAATGTACTGAACCCATGTCTTTACAAAGTGCGGAAAAGATTCTCAATTTCAGAGGGTCTCATTTTTATATAAGTTACCACGGTTACAACCGTAGTTAATACAATATTCAGACCAGGACTCATTTCTTTCGAAGCCAACGTTTCTCTGTGGATCATGCAATGTGTCCAGACGCACTGAGGCGATTTTTGTTTTACAAGTGCTTGTATACGTTGGAATATTCCGAACATTGAACCAGCACCATCGGTGCATATTCAAAGGAATTTTTCCATTCTATGTTTGCCGCATTCTTGAAATCATTTAAAATAGCAAATAATGCGAGGGACGTGTTTTGAGTTCTATTTGTTTGCAGAAAAGTAGTTCTTCTACAACTGACATATTATCACAAAATCGAACATAGGCAATTAAATGAGCATCTGTATTACTATCTGTTGCTTCATCAAGTTGCACTAAAAACAATTTGTCACCCATCTTCGAGAAAAGCTGACACTGTACATCTTCAGCTATATCACCAATTAGACGAGCAATACTATCATTTGAAACAGGTACCAACTGCAATTGTTTTGAAAAATTATCTCCAAACATAGTTTCTACAATCTCAATCGCTGGTGGCAAAATAAGCTCTTCACCAATGGTGTGAGGTATTTACATCTGGATATTTTATATGAATGTAAGATGCAATTAAAGATTTTTTATTCACAGATAAAATTATTTCTTTATAAAATGATTTTTGCTCTTTATATGATTTTAATTTTAATTCGAAGAATTCTCTGGGTTTGTTGACGTACTCACTATAAAGAGTTTCCAAATGTCGTTTAAGTTTATTAGGTGTCATGCTGCCTGCGGCCAACATTTTTGAGCAAATGATGCACAGGGGCCTTTCTTCTTCATTTACTTCAGTACTTCAAAATTTAGGCATTCTTGAGAATATTTTTTTGATTTTATTTTCGGGACCAAGCTCATCTGTGTACTTGCTGTGTACTTGCTTCCGTTTAAAAATTTATCCATGAGTCTGCATAAATCTGCTGTAAATATTTAATATGGTGAATTGCAATTAACACGAAAACATATATAACATACACATTCACGATACATTCGATAGCGATAGAAGGATCGACTCGAATGAGACTGGCTGGAATTGAAACTTGCGTTATCAAACATTTTCCTTCTTCCTATGAGAAAACATCTGCGCATGCTCGAGACGGCATCGGTCGTGTGGATTCTCTTCCACAAACATTACTTATTTTTTTCTCTTTTGTTTAGTCATGCTTCTGTTTTATTTCTTTTATTATTCGAAAAAATGTATTCCCAGTTTCTATATTTAGTTCATTCCGTCTAAATTAGCTTTCATTAACGAATTTTTTTCTACTTTCACATTCTTTTAAGTTATCTCCCTGTTCGGCTTTCATTTCAAATATAATATTTAAATTTCCCCCGCTTTCTTTTGCTTCATCTGTTCACTGCCCACTTTGCAAAATGCCAGATGTCATTTCTCCCCAATGTTGACTCGCTTTAATTCTTGTTTTGGCAGTAAGTTAAAAATAATTTCAAAACAGAATACAAAATACTCAATATACATTATTGTTGTTTACTTTTTATTGTAAGCGGGGGGAGGGCGAGATGAAAATTGTGATTGAAAACTGGGCCACGAATGTTGAAAGGTTGAGAAACGCTGATCTACAACGTTTGAATACTATTGCAACAAATGAAAATGTTAAAAAATGACATTTAATATTTGTTCAGGGAATTTAAATATCACACACTAAATAAAAAGGTTTCATAATATAATTAAAATTGGGATTTCATTGAATGTCCGTTGTACAAATACTGGATGTAATGATATTCATTGAAAATTATTTCATTGACTGATTTTCGAATAATTTTTCATTGAGACATTTTAAAATATTGTGCATAAGCTAAATATAAATAAACAATTCAAACCTTTTACGTTAGTAATTGGTTTAAATAAACATGTCTGAACATGAGGAATGAAATCTAAAAGATTAAGTAACAAAATAGCATACAAAAATATTTGTATACAAAAAGTGCAGATAATTTTTATAATTTTTAGTGCCTATCATTTTTCCTACACAAATAAAACAATGAATATGAATGTACCATACATTTCTTGGATTAACTTATATAATCTAATAAGGCATTTTTTTTTTGGTATCACGCATTTATTATAGGTCCACATTCATGCAACTACTTGGCATAGGAAGACATGTATTTGAAAGATAAAACGTGGTGTTATATCAATACTTACATGCTTTACTTACTGTAAAGCGTTCGAGTATATATATATATATATATATATATATATATATATATATATATATATATATATATATACAGGGTGTTGCCGAATTCGACCGACAAATTCAGAGGGATGATAGTAGGCATCAAGAGGATAAAGAACTAGTTAGGACATGCGGTCCTAAACTAGGTTTAGTACGTGAAAATCGCAAAAATTTAGGGAGTCCGAGAACTGTAGGAAACTACAAAAAGTTAATAAAAAATAACAAACTGTGCTTCAACTATGATTTTTTTAAGTGAAAGAGCATTCTTTTTTCTTTCATGTAAGCAACATGCCTATTTGATGATCCAGAGGGTCGTAAATTGCAGAATACGAAAAAGTAGTTTAGAACCCATATTCGTAAAAATATTAAAGCTTCAAGAAAAATAAGAACTTGGAAATGTAAGGAATTTTATGTTCTATAATTTGATATAAGCGTGTAGTGTGAAACTGGAGAGTTTTAAAAATATGTATTAAAAACTGATATGGGAATCAGGAAACATCGCTGCAACATCAGTTCGCAGAGAGCGTTGTCAAATTCGAAAGATAAATTCAGATCAAGAAATATAGGCATTAAACCTATGAAAAATTACCATAAAACATAGGGTAGATTTTTACATTTATTCAGTGAAAATTGCAAAAACAATGAGACTGACGAAGAGAATGGCCCTATGAATGCAAGGATTAGGAACAAGGTAATCGAGAAGAAGAGGGCTGTTCTTCTTCTCGATTGCGTTATTTATTCATGCGTTCGATAAAAATAAAGGCAGTGAGCAAGTATTCATTAATGAGCATTGCAGAATTGATGCTTGTTAAACTTCATTCGGAAACAACAAGTCAGATTTCAAGAATGCAACTAAAATGTGCTGGTGCTCCATCATGCATTTACCAAATGTTCTGGCTCAAAATTGTCGGTATTCCCTGCAGTAAATCCGGAGGACCGTGCTGCAAGAAAACAAGGCATTTTATGCGTTCGGGCAGAAGATACGATCCGAAAAGATGATCTTGCCAGATTTTAATATCAAACTTGTGCTGTACGTTCGACAAGACAGTGATGTGGCTATTTTCGAATCACCTAATATTCGTATTCTGCTTGTTAAAAACACCTTCTCTCGTAATGCAGGCTTCATCTGAGAATAAAACTCTAGCAGGAAAATGTGCATCTTCATATGTGGCATCAAGCGTCCTGCGAACCACCCATTTTGCGATTTTTACTGAAAAACATTACCTGCAACCCTATGCTTTCTGGTAATTTTTCTTCTACTTACTGTCTATTACCCTTGCTCTGAATGTATCTTCTGAATTTGACAACGCTCTCTGCGAACATCGGTACTGATGTTACAGCGATGTTTCCTGGTTCTCATTTCAGTTTTTTTTTTTTTTTTTTAATTTCTTTAAAACTTCCCAGTCTGCACAGCACACGCTGTGCAGACTGGAATTGTACACGCTTTAATTATATCAAATTAAAGCGTGTACAATTCCTTAAGTTTTCAAGCTTTTATTTTTCTTCAAATTCTAATATTTTTGCAAGTATGGGTTCTAAACTACTTTTTCGTTTTCAGCAATTTACGACCTCCTGGATCATCAAATATAAACATATATATTTGATGTAACAGATATACATAAAAATATATATATACATTTTATCACTGGCTTCCTTTTGATTTCTAAGTTGCCCCGGTTTTTTATTTCTCATTTTAACACGTAATGAAACCAAAACGGCTTATCGGTCAAATTGCATTGTAAATTTACAAGTGTTCAGACCATTTTAACATAATCTCGTTTCACTGCTTTTTGCTTCCTATTCTGTTCATTATTGTAATTCTAGCAAAGAAATCTTAAGAATAGATAAATTTACACCGTTTCCTAAACATCATAAAAAATATTGTTATAGACCACCACAGCAGTTTTTCCTTAAATTAAAGAGATATTTCTTGCACATACATACACACGCGCAGTGTAATATTCCTTAAAATACTGTAAAAACAACAATGTAAAACACAAGAATATAAAGAAACGCTGAACGCAGACAGAATGTTAAAATGGAACGTAGCACCTACATAAAGCAAAAGTTGGTAGTATCTTGTTTTCTATGAAATGTACATCAATCCGGGCAGAGAGAGCAACCTCCACAATCTCCAAACGTATCAGAGCACGGTGGGGGAAAAGTCATAAAACTTGGTCTCCCTGGAAGAGGTATAAAATTAGAAAAATAATATAGATGCAAAAATAAATAAATAAATGTCTACCGATCTCCAAACGGAGCAAACAAATCAAAAACAAACATACAAGAAAGGCAAATACACCAGAAAGTCAACCGACTACTAAAACCATAAAGGAAATAACCCAAAAATAATTTAGAATCCGAGAATAAAAGATAATAAACGCCTTCAAACCACAAAAAGAAGTATAGAGAAATAAAAAAGGAAAAAAAATCCATGTAGCAAACACTCCTTTCGCCATAAACATCAATAAGCAACCTGCAAACAATAGATTCCAGCAAAGTAAGAGACCGACAAAAGAGATGGAATTACCTGTAACAAAGAGCGTAGGGAATAAAAACACATAGCATAAAATTCTAATAAAATTCTCATATTGCCAATAAAAATATATAAACAACTAAAATAAAATCTTAAAATTATTACACAACAGCATAAAGATATAATGTATAAAGTACGGTTGACGAGCCCCCTCCCCTCCCAGGTTTGGGGTGTCCCGTCACACTATCATTTCTCTGCAGAATATGCAAGGAGGGTAAGTGAGATTTTTAACAGCCCAGCCGACTTATCGAACAACATGTGAAAAAAAAAAACAAGATACATTAAATATCAAAAACAGCTAATAATATTTTAGAAAAAAAAACCCAATAAAATACATTATGTCAAAGGAAAACAAAAATCTAATGAGTCTGCAGCATGTATTAGCAAATTGTAAATTGTAATACTGATTTTAAAAGTCTATCAACCTTCGTCGCAACCAAACTCTGGTTTCAAGTTTTGAATCAAGCTTTTTTTTTTTTGAGCATCTTGTGTATATGCGCTAAAAAATAAAATGATCGACTTCACTTACTATCCCCAAATGCAAGGAGGATGGAATGGCTGCAAATACAAGAGAAAGGCTCCATGTTCACAAGGACATATTTTTTATTTTAATTACTCATTAAGAAGACTAGATCGATCTATTGCAAATACCTCCCGACATTCCTCTGAAGCTGAATTTCAATTGTTCCAGAATATTTTTCGCTCTTAAATAATCGTTGTTTTAAAATTTATTTAATATAAGGCAGATTAGCAGGGAATTTCTGTGGCAACTGCTAGAATTAATGGCATTTTTGCAGACTCGCCGGTTTACCTGAGTTGCTAGCGCGGACGTCAACCTAGGATAGGCCGATAAAATCATTTGGTTGAAAAATACTAATTGTAATATTTTTGACAAATTTGGATTTGGAGCTACAGAAATGAAAGAAAAGTTGTCAGTAAAACTGTTGATCTTAAAATTGCGTTCAACAGCCCAATTGGCAGTAATGTCAATGTTTTTTTGAGAAAGAATGTGAATTCAAATTATTAATTCAACCTGCATTTTAAACAAAATTCCTCTTTATTTTGATTGCCGAAAATAAAAAATAATAATTAATAAATTGAACGTGGAATGTATATCTTTGGTTAAATAGAGATTCAGCTCATTTTAGATACGCGATTTCAAAAGGATGCACCGGAAAGTATCAAATTTATGAGTGAAAATTGCATTCATAAGAAATTATTTAAAACTCTTGATTGAGATAGAGCTGCTATAAATATAAAAGCCTCTAATGGATCAATTTAATTTATCAGAAAATGTTTCAAAACACCACTGCAAATAACGGTTTGTTTGCTTCATTTAAATAAATTGCCGCTTCAGAAAATTATATTTGTCTTCGATATTCTAATTTCTATATTTATTTCTTTTACGAAAAAGATTTTCCAACTACTCAGTACAATGAAATATAATGCATTTTTCTAAAAGCTGATTATATTGAGCTGGACATTGGCCAAAACGCCGATTTATATTATTTCACATTACATTAGTAATCAAATATCTTCAAGCATTGGCAACAGAAATAATGGCAACATCTCTTAGGCAAAATGACTGGAAATTGCAATGTATATACATTGCATTACTTGTTCTAAATTCAACTGAAAGTAACTATATGAGCTTGTCTTAAGATTTTAAGCTCTCTTTTCATTACTATAAAAGGATAACCATGAATTATTTATGCATTTCAAAAAATTTTGAGCTAGCGCAATACCTTAAGTATTCAGAAAATAAACTTAAAGTTATCATTTCTATAAAGGAACGCATTTATGAAACACCCAGTTTTTTTTGTGAAAAATCACGAAAAATTATTAGAATTCTAGCAAACAAAATATATAGAAATCTCAACAAGTAGATATAACAGATAAGAGTATCTTCAAAAAAAAGTAAATTAATTTTGAAATAGATAACTACATAGATCTCTTTAATATACACTCCTCCAACTTTCAACAACACTCTCAAATGGCCAAAGGTAAAAGGTAAATAATTAGTCTAAAACTCTAAATCATGTGCTTAATACGACTTAAAAAAGACCCGTTCTTCTTTCATAGTGGAGAACCCAAAAATAAAAATTAAATTTATAACTAAATGGTTCTCCATTATTTACTTCTCTAAACAATAAATGACTTACTTAGATACTACAGCTATATTTCATTTTCCCTCATTTTTTTAAATGCTATGTATCTTTACAAAAGGCACCTCATTCTTGAATAAAACAAACAAAATATCTGACCAAGTAAGGGCGAAGAAGAAAAAAGGCCAAATACTTTTATGATGAAAAAAGAAATAATAATAATTTGCCGTAGAAACCGCCATTCTGAAAATAAATATGGTTGCAGATTTATAATTCAATTCAAGAAATCCTAAGCAACATTTAATCTTCTATGCTAACATTCATTATTATCTGCAAGAAGAATGTTGATGTTATTATTAGTTATGGCACTTTACAAGCTCGCTGACAGATCTGTCATTGATTTAAGCCGAGTGAGCGTCTCTTGTTTTGTCAGTAGTGCCAGTAGGCCCAAGATTACGACTTAGCTACATCATGCATCACATTCGCTTCCACAATCCCTTTTTACAGCATTCACGCACCTCACAGATAGAATACAGAAGAAGAACAACCATGGACGGGCCGGGATGCGAACACGAGACAACCAGATAACACGGATCAAGAGGAATGTAATCCATTAAGATGTAAGTAAACTTAATATTTCTTAATCAAACTTTAATGAATGCCAATATAATTTATTTTACTAAATTTTTATAATTTATAAATTTGCTTCTACAGTTTTTTACAGTATAAAGAACCTAATGAAACAAATATTTTGATTTTCCAAGTTGCGTTTTACAATAAAGATTCCTTAAACGCTTTTTGAAAAGTATTTGGTAAATTTTGCTAACCGATTTGACATTTTACAACTGATTTGATGAAATTTTATTAATTTTCTAATATTGCAAATAAGATTATTTTTACGTAGTTGTAAATTGTTCTTTGAATTCAAACTTTCACTTTAAAAATATAATTCAAATATTAAACAGCTCACTGTCCGGAACTCTACTTGTCTTGGAATTAAGATATCCTATGTCATTATGATTTGAAGAATTTATATAGACAAACTCTACTTAAAATCTTTTATATTCAATAAAATGAAAAGTTACAATTAATTATTATAATGCAGAGAAAAAATCATTTTTCTCTTATAAAAGAAACAAGTACTTATGATCTAAGTTGCAAGTCATACTGATATTTGAAGAGATAGTAGTTTATCAACTAACGGCTTACTTAAAATTCTAATAACTAGATTAAATTCAAACAACATTATGCTGATTCACATTAAAAACATTACTCTGAAGTCTTTTGTATTAATAAAGATAAAGCATAATGAATCATTACGAGTAATTATGGGTTCAATCAACAAGTACTGAAAATAATATAGTATTTCAAGAAAAGAAAAAAAATTCAGCTCTCTAAATCATATATTTTAATACATTATAGAATTAAAGTATTGTATGATTTATTTGCTGTGGGCTATTGCATTTTTTTTTCCTACAATATCAAGGAACTACTTCGAATTTTCATTTTGAAACAATTTTAATTCATATTTTAATAAGCCTAGAAATTTCAAAAAACCTTAAAAACTGAACCTAAGGACATATTCCTGAGAATGAATTTGATTTTTTTCATCTTCATCGTATTATAAAGACAAATTATTCAAAAAAAGAAAAAAAGAAAGAAATAGTTCTGTAGAAATATGGCAAAATATTTTAGCAGCCTTGCGGATATAGATAAGGCATTCCGATGAAAGTGGCTTCAATTGCATATTCTAAATTCCTTAATAATAGCTTTTCAAAGACTATAAAATAATGATAAAGAGCATATGCGCATGGATGGAAACAGTTAACAAAAATAGATGGTTGGAACTGAATATAATGATACTAGAACTTCATTAATTATGTATTGTTAAGAATTGCTGATGCACTTTTGGTAACGATGTTAAGATCATTTTGTGGAGCAAAATGGATGTAACCGAATCATTACGGATATAATAATTAAAATTTAAACAAATCATCTTAATAAGTGCATATAACAAAGCTCTAAGTAATTGCTTCTCGAGCAATTTGGCAATATAATGGTAGCTTCTTATTATACATATTTTCTTTTCTAGCTTAAATGCCAGGAAATTTTTAGATGCATGCACGAGAACATATATGCTCAGAGGAAATTCTTAAAACTAATTTATTGTCTTCAGCACAATATAATGGTTTAAGAGCTTCATTAATTTTGTATCATTATGAAATGCTGGCAGACCTCCGCTAATATTATTAAGGTTATTTTAGGAAACAATATGAGCAGAGAAGGATAATTATATTCATATAGAAGAATCATTACGGATAAATTAATTTAGAAATTTAATGATCATATAATATTTGATTAAAAAAATGCTAAATAATTTTAAGAAAATGATTTCGCTACATAATCCTCAAGAACATAGATGGGATATTTTTAACCCATCGTTTCATGGTGCTTAAAAAATCTTGTTATTTCTCAAATTCTATAATTCTTACATTCTGTATTCTCATGAGTGTTTAAAAATAATTTTTCAAGGTTGAAAATCTTTGTAAACGATTTCCTCTCAATATTATTTTTTATATGCTAGTAAATTATTTACACAGTTATTTTTTTTTCAGCTGTAAATATTTTGGTATTTAAATAAAATTCTCGTATCATGCCCACCAAATCGTTCAGTGACCAGAATGGTCACGGATACAGGGGTATATGACGGAGTTCTGTTCTGTTCTGTTCTGTCTTCATAAGTGGCTTAAAATAAAGGGGATTGAACTGCAAATTCAGAAAAGACGAAGTCACTAATCTTTTACTTGGAATTTACGTTCTATTTATGAATGCGAACACTAGAATTTTAGATTCATAATTAGATTTTACCCTCTGATTCCTAAGAAACTTTGGATGTCAGAATACAGTTCCTTTTCCAAAGAGATGATAAATATATATGTCCTCTATGTTCCTCTCAAAAGTCTCGATGAAAGCACATTTTCTTGAAGGTTGGATATTCACTAAAAATCTCTGATCAGTCCGTTGGTATTAGATGATTTTCAGAGGGAAATACGCATGGATGAATCATAAACTTTTCAGATTGAGATTTCAAGAGGATATTTAATCAGTCACACTTAAGGAAGAGAAAAAAATTAGGAGGAATATTCGAATGTTTTAGATTGTTGTTGTGCTTTTCTCTTGAAAACGTGTTTTGGATACGCTAATATTGCAAGTATTAAAACAAGAGTTAGTAACAAGTACTTTAAATCAGATTGACAAAGGCTTGAAATAGGACAATTTTGACTATAATTTCTTGATCAAAAGTGGAATTTCATTCATCCACATTACTTGCATTTTAGTTTAATGACTCTAAACAAATACAAACATGCTTAAAAGATGATTATTTTTCTTTCTAATCAAACTAGATAAGGGATTAGTTTTCTTTCTAATCAGCTTCAGTGATTCGTAATATTTCAATACCTGGTTATACCTATATAGAAAATGCAACAACATTACTTTTATTCACTTATTACTGATGGTGATGTCGTGTCCGCGTTACCACGGAAAGGGGTGCAGTAGCTTCTGAGGGTAAAGACCCCTGAGCACCCGGGGGCAGAAGTCTGACTTTTAGCTCATATGAAGATGAAACTCACACATTCGCTTGCACATCTCCTTTTTACAGGGGGGCACATTCACACACCTCACAGATAGAACACAGATGAAGAACAACCATGCCCAAACCTGGACTCGAACCCAGGACACGCAGATCACGGGGAACACGCGCTACCCCTCTGCCAGGATGCCGGGTCACTTATTACTTTGCTCTTTAAATAACATTGCGAGAACATTGGAACTATATAAGATTGAGATAAATCAAGCTCATGCGGGGGGGGGGAGTTCTTTCTAATTTTTTAGTAATTCTTAAGATTATAGTAAAATATTGCGTATTATATTATTTGATATAGATGGAACAGAATAAGTAAATATAAAAAATTACTGTTTCAAAAATATCAATCAATATTATTAATAAAAAAAAGATGACATGCTTATTGTCAAAAATTACAGTAGTTTTTGTCGCTTGCATATATTAATTCTAATTCGCATTAATTGTAAAGACGCTTAATTTTAAGCCGAAAGTTTCCAGTATTCAAAAACAATATGAAAAAAGCTTTAATACAAAACAGCTTAATCACTCCCTTCATAGAAATGGTGTAAGGTAAAAAAAAGAATCTAATATTTTGGTAATTTGAAAATATGTTGTAAATATTAACGTTAATGTATAATATTTACAGAAATGTCACAAAAATCATTTTGTGTATTTTTCAACACAACACATTTTTTTTTAAAAAAATTCTAAAGAACGGAGCATTTATTTCCTTAGAGAGTGAAAAAGCGCAGGATATAGCATTCTACCCCGTACCAAAATCGAACTATTTTGTACAATTAAGTGATAATTAATAAAATAAATTAGATTCAAAAAATAGTTTAAATTAAATTGAATATTAAAATTTATTATATTATAAAATTCCTCAGAAAATTTGATTAATTTTCAAAGACATCTTAAGAAAATACTCTTCAAAATAAAAAGATCGAAATGCCGGTAAAAAGGTAAAATAATTTTTTTTCTTTACTCTCTCTCTAAAATATCCAAAGCTTTATTTCCACATGATTGTAATGAAGTGTTTTTATTAAATTCATATCATATCCGAAATTCTTGCTTCTATCAATTTTCAAATAGAATCAAACAGAAACGAAACCAAATTGCACCCGAATGCAGTCAAAATCCATGAGATTTATTTTTGTTGTTACTTATGGCACTTTACTAGCCCGTTGACAGATCTGTCAATGATTTAAGCCGAGTGAGCGTCTCTTGTTTTGTCAGTAGCGCCAACTAGAGCCAAGAGCACGACTTAGCTACTTCGTGGGTCACATTCGCTTGCACGGCCCCTTTTTTCATGAGGGCACATTCACACACAGAAGAAGAACAACCATGCCCGAACCGGGAGGCCCAGATCACCGGGAAGACGCGCTACCCCTATGCCATGAAGCCAGTAGATTTATTTTTACAGATTCTGTCTAAGAATGTGACCACTGAATAGCGTCGGTTAGAAAAGAAATGAATAGGTAGAAAAGAGAAACAACGACAATGAGTAACATCAGCTTGCAAAGATCACCCGATTAACCTGCCATTAAAAATCACTTAAATGAGCCACTCACTTCTTTCTGTAACTAGCTTCTTCCTTAATTCAATATTTCCACTGAATGTCGCCTTTATCGGAAGTTCTCTCTTCTCAATGTATTGACTTGACTGTTCAACCAAAGATCATAAACCCAGTAAGTAAACAGAGAGGCATTAATTGGTATATAAATCTAGATACAAACATAAATTAAATATTATTAAGGGCAAAAGATGATTTGGAAATATTTTGTGCTCCATTTTGAAATCAGCTATTTAAATTTTGAAATTCGGGTATCTTCAAATACCTTCCAGGAACAGGGACTAAAAAAGTTCCAACTCGTCTTATTCAAAAAAAAATCAGATATTAAAAGTGTGATCTTTTTGATTATGAAATCATAATTTAAGATTATGAAACCAAGTAAGCAGTTTTATTTTTGGTTTTAAATGCACAATTTAAATTTTATACAATATTAAAAATTTCGTAAAATAATGGAAAGAAATGGATTTTTCGCTGAGATTGAATTTTATTTAAAAATTGTAAATTATGGTTTGGAACTTGCTCTTTAAATATAATACATATATATGATTCCACCTTGACATATAGTAGCACATGCTCAGTGCAATATTTTTGTTGGGAATTATTGAGAATTTGTGTTCATTAATTTCTAAATGTCACACTTTCCAAAATTGCCTTCCATTTTGAAAATGTCATATTTACATAGGTTAATGTTACATTGAAAGATAATAATAATTTGAAAAGAAAAAAAATTGTATCAGACGTTATTATTTTTTTATCTATCATCGATAGATCTTGATCTACTATGATATAAATAAATACAATGAAATCTCTGCAAATAATGTAGTATAATAAAAGGATGTGTTCTTATTCTATATTTAAGTATCGTATTCAATACCGAAATTGTACGTATATTTTGCACATTATTTAAATTCTAGTTTAATATTGCAAACGCTACTCTTATTTTATCATCATTATTGGAAAGATTGTACGCTGCAAGGACACTGTACTGCAAAAAAATTAGTCGAATTTTTTTATTCGATTATGATTATAGACAATCGTTTGCAATTTCTGATACATATTCACTCAAATAAGTTTTACTGAACAATTTTCACTGAATAAATTTATATATACAACATGCAAAATATGCAATATATATATATATATATATATATATATATATATATATATATATATATATATATATATATATATATATATATATATATATATATATTATATATATTATATATATATATATTATATATATATATATATATATATATATATATATATATATATATATATATATATATATATTATATATATATATATATATATATATATATATATATATATATATATATATATATATATATATATCAGGTGGATTCGGAACTATATTTCAAATATTATTTTGCATTGAATGAATGCCATTTTTTTAAACTTAAATTAACTTAATTTCTACTTTACTATAAAATTCACATTATTTTCTTTATATACGGAAATTACTTAATTATTTTTGTTCATATTAGTTTCCCTTTTACTTAAATGCTTATTTGCATTAACATTAACTTAAAAGAAAATGTGATAAAACTTTTTTCTTATAACATCATTAAAAACACAAAATCTCTTTTCTGCGCTCGATTCATTTTCCAGTATGTTTTATCACCAATCTGAACGATGTGATTACATTTTTGTTTCCTCTTTTCGTGTTGCTACAAGTTTTCTACTAAAATAAAACAAGTGCCTTCATCGGAAAAGAAATACGTGACCTGTCAGTGAAATGGGAATTACACGTGCAGTGATATTGGTTGTTATGACTTATCCTAGGACTTGCACGCTAGAATGAACTTTGGCATGATTAGCACGCTTGTTTCTGAAAGTGATCTTTGTCCGTTAAGTGCTGCACGAACAATTCTTTGCAGAGCGAGGTTATAAATATTTGAAGATGCATGCTCAAATATTTTATTTCTTGCCTCATATTTGATTGCGAAACAACTTATATGTTTGATCCTTTTAATAATGTATTGAAAAAAGTATTTTCAAGTAACTAGATTTGTCTGTAAGAATTGATGTGTTTCTTAATGGTTGGAAATGTGTTATTTATGTAAAAAAATTGAAAATCGATATGCTGATGGAAATTATGTGAAAGTATTGCCGAGTAACTAGATTTTTTTGTAACAATTGAAGTATTTCTAAAGGGTTGAAAATGAGTTATTTGTGTGAAAAAATGACAGTAAAATGTGTTTAGAAAATGTAGCAAATCTTGAACGTTTGGTGTATTGGTAAGTATTAAAGTGATATACTTTCTTCTAAAAATAGTAATTTTTAAGGGATTAAAAGTTTATTTATTTTTAAAAAATATATATTTTCTTCTCTAAACATATATTTGTTTGCTTTCAGTTTCAACAGAATTTGGGCATGGTAATGCCTAAGATAGGATACTCTTTCATTGCTCTATAGATTCCTAATTTTTAAATTTTATAATTGAAACCTAAAATATATGTATTAAATGGTACTTATTTTCTATATTTACAAAGAATTATAAAAGCATTTAGAAACCTTCTTTCAAAACCTCCTCATCGTATATTAATTATTTGTAGAAATGACCATGAAAAGGCTATTTATAAGTCGGGCTGTTTTAGATAATTATTTACAATTTTTAAAGAAAATTCCTTCACCACATAAAATATATTTAAAAAAAAACAAAAAAGAAATAATCAAATGTATATGATCTGGTGAATTTGACAAAGAGAATCGGAGAGATAGGAACTGCAGCTTATATCCCTTGTCAACCGGTGACCCTTTGTAGCGACTCTGTTTCTACGTAAAAAACATCAAAATTCGAGAAACGAGTGGCATTGATTTCAAGAAGGAATATAATTTAACGTATATACAAGCAATCATTCTCTCAGAAAGAATTTTAAATATTCATTTCCTGCAAGAATTTACTCAAGGAATGAATAAAATGGCAAAATGCTAAAATAATAAATATTAACATTTAAGTTGCTAGAGTTAAGTCGCTGATTATGTTATTGATTTGGCGTTATCCACTATCTTAATAATATTTGTCTTTTCTATTTATCTCCTCTGCAAAAGGTTTAAATACATCAATTTCACAGTTTGGATGCTTCATCCAGGCCTCGAACTGGAGATGATCAAATCTCTAAACCATTATTCACCAGACCATAAAAGATTGAAGGAATTCAAGTGTTTTCTTATATTAGTGATTTTCTTGCTAGAATTTTATAAAAGCAGGCCTCCAATCTTTAATTTAACATAGACTTTTTTTAAGCTTTAACTTTGAAATTATTTGCAAAGACAAAATCATTTTAATGTTCTCATCACTCAGATATTGACAATTTCAACCTAATGCTTTCTACATATTTTCAACTGAAAAAAATTACAGTCCTTTATTATTCAATACGACTTTATGAAATATAATATATATCTAATCAGCACGCAAATAAATCAACTAGAATAGATTTTTTCTGTGAAAAATCTATTATAGTTGCTTTTTATAAATAAAAATTCAAATAAATATAAATTCTTTTTATAAATAGAAATTTGTTTAAGAAATTCAAAAAAAGTAATATTTTTACTAATATTTTCCGAAAATTATAATCCGGTGCAATGGGATTTTATAGAACAGACACCTACAGACACCTAATGACCTAATTCTACAACTCCTTTCCTATTATAATTACATACAAGTATTCAGACAGTTTATAAATCTTCAATTTTTCTTCAAATTCGCCACATTTGTCGCCAAAAATGATATTTTTGTAAGGTTAGGATGCATAAGTAATGGGAACTAACAGCGGTAGGCGGACAGAACAGTTATGACGTTACCAACGGTAACAGTTATTTGTCGGACAAAATACAGACATCGGACATCAGTGCTAGCTGTAAAATTGTATTTCTTACTACAGAAGTAACTGCGCTGGGAAGCAATATTGCAAACCTGTAAATGTATCTTAAAGAAATTCAGCAAAACATTCAATTACGTTAATCTAATGTGAATTGTGTGTAATTTATAATAGTAGTTGTAGCTAATATGTTAAAAAGGCTGAACTATAAACCCATGAAAATGTTAAAAAAATATTGATAAATTTATTTTCTAGGAATATTTGCCTTAACTTTAAAATTAATGAATTTAAAAAAAAGAAAACTTAGGAAAGGTTTTTTTTTTCCCCCGATTAACGAACATGTATCACAACTGTACTAATGACAGTTATTACTAATGATATAAATGAAGTGAGTTTTAATAAAATATCAAGAGCTATTTTTTCATAACAATGTTTCCAGTAATTTTTTTATAAAGAATGGAACATAATAAAATATTCTTGTTTACAATCCTTGGACAATTTAATTTTTTTCAGAAATTTTCTCATAAAATTAATTTCTGACATATTAACTCAAATGCTGGCAAGTATTTTGATAATTAACAAAAAAATTATGACCACTGCCAGATGACAAGAATTAAAAATGATATTCTTTCACTACCGTTGTTAATTCCCATACTTCATGATCGCTGACCTTACCAGAATATCATTTTTGCAACTCAGTGTCTTCCTTCGTTTTCGGCTGTTGATGTTGATCTCCAAAATCGAGATAGACAAGAGATGATACGTTACATATGAGATTTCATGAGGTTAACAGGTCTTAGAATCGTGGCTTAGATTAGTACTAACTTTATTAGTGCCAAGAGCTCTAGTCAATATTAGTGATCATAGGAAAAGTGGTATTTTGGATGTTTCTGCTCTATAGCCGAAACTAATTTTTTTTTTTTTTTGCTATTTTACCTATATTAAAGCTATCGTTATTAATTTTAATATCAAAGAAGAAAAATTGTAGAAAGATAATAATTATGACGGAACGACATCCGCATCTAAATTAATCAATTTTATTTGTATCTGCTTTTCTTTTGCCTTTAGCTTTATATTAGCTTAATATGACTGTATAGCATTCATATGCATAATTATCAAGAATATCATAAAAATTATTTTAACCAATATAATTATTTTTTGATAATGATCCTTTAAAAAAACATATGCTTTAATGCAAGGTAATAAAAATATTTCGTAAAAGTCTTATTATTATTTTATGCTTTTAAAACATTACAATTCATTTTTATGAACCTTCTGGAGTTTTAAAATTATATATTTCTCCAATTATCTTTCCATATATAGATAATCATATTCAATTATAATTTATTTAAAATTAATCGAATAACTTAGTTATCAGTTCTAAAAAGTAGTAAATGTATTATTCTAATCAGGAGCAAATAGAATTCCAGAATACTATAACTTTAAAAATGTTTCAAAAATCATTTACATAACCCCATTCTTTCGAAAATCAAGTTAAAGAAAGGATATAAAGATAACTGATTTTTTTACGAAATATATTTTGATAATGTAAATCTAGATTTAGATAACGCCATTCTTTCGAAAATCAAGTGAAAGAAAGAGTATAAAGATAACTGATTTTTTTTACGAAATATATTTTGCTAATGTAAATCTAGTTATTTACTTATAGCAAAAATCTTGCTTGAAATAATTGGTTTATATCGATGTACCAATTAGCAAAATTCCTGGATGCATTCTGTTAAATAAACAAAGCTATCATTACATGAAATGCTGTAGAATATATTTCTTTCCTACCTCCAAATCAATAAATATTAATCAGGAGAAGAAATGTATGTTTCTTAATCTAAAATTCCCCCTAATGATGATAAACAGAATATTTAAGAGCTGATATGCTTTAATGATCATTGTAGTGTCTCCTATCATATGCAGCTCTCTATTTGCTAAATCGATGCCCTGTTAAGCTACAAGCAAGTTAACAAAAGTTAAATCCCGTCATTTTGAGTATGTCGTTGAAATTCTGGAAGTGTGTTATGGAATTTAATGAAACGTATTTTTTCTTCATGAAGAAATTATAAAACATTCATAAATGAAAGAGACATTTTATTATCGAATATATCGGAATTCTTTAAGTAGAACTTCTATTATATTTTTAAAAAAACAAATCATAACTATTAAATGTAGAAGAAATATTGCAGTAGAAACATATTCAGAAATAATAGATAAGTTTTATTGTAACATGTACGTTTGAATTTATTAAAATAATAATTGTAGTATTATTTATAATGTTGCGTCTATGTAATAGTTTAGTTGAAACACAATAGTTTAGACTATTCTGACTATTTTGAGTTATTTACAATATAAATTTATAAAAAAAAATTTTTATATTATTTTCTTTATTTCTTCCATTCTGAAGGATGTAGAAAATGGATGCTCCGATCAACGTTTTTAAGTAATATTGGACAAATTTAACAGAAAAAATAATTATGTATTACAGATTTTAGAATTAAACTGAAATGAAACTTGATTTTTCTATTATTAAATTAAACAGTTATTTCTTATTACTATATTTCTTATCACTATGCCCAGCTTCAAAAAGAAATATAATATGTTAGATTTGAAATAATATTCTTCTTATATGATTGGTTTCAAGCTTGTAAAAACGGAAGTTTTTACAAGCTTTTACAAGCTTAGATTTTTAATTTCTACTTGATATTCTAGAAATAATACAATTTATACAAATAGGTTTCTCAGATAGCAATCCACTACTTGATTATTTTGAAAACTTAATCACCAGTTATGCAGTAAATTTAATCATTTTTAATTACCTAAAAAGGGTGGCATCTGGTATTAAATAAGAAAAAAAAATTCCAAAACATTATCTGAATTATGATATAAAGATTTTAAAAAGTGGATAATACTAAAATAACAATAATTATACTCTTTAATACAAAAATGAGTTTTTAAGAATTATTTTCATTAAATATATTAATATTATGTATCTATTTTTGATGAAAATTTTAAATTAATAATTTAGATTATAAGTAAAATCCAGATCAAATTCAAAATGCCCCTTGTTATTAATAACACTTAAAACTGTTAGCTTCTTCATAATTAAAATTAAAACTGGCATCCAATTTAAGTTCCTTGAGAGTTGATACCGTATGCTCTTATGTACCGTCCATATGAAATATTTCCATATTGTGATTTCCTCCTTTTTCACTTGATAACGAATCATTTATAATTTTGTCTTCATTTATAATTCGGATGATGAACCACACTCGAGAATCATTATGTACGAATGAATGTAAATCATAAATAAAATCAGAACATAAAAAAGGGAATATTTTCAGAGGACTTCCCTTTGTCAATAAATCCAAAACAGAATCACAATCGACTTGTCTTCGTTAGATTAAAGTAAAAAATAAAAAATATCATTCCTTGAACTATAAGGCACTAATGACTCTCTCGCTCAATGTAGTTGGGTTGTTTAAATGGTAATAGAAATAGGGTATGTATTCATTGGCTTTTAGAAAAATTTAGCTTGCATTATTAGTAGATATTCTAAATGCGAAAGTTGGTTTAAGCCTCATGTAGAGCTATCAGTAACAGGTAATTATCTTCAACTCATGAAATTTGGTAGTTTCTTACACATTATAAAATTATGTAAAATAATAATTAGAGATAACAGCATTTCTTCGATGGTATCTATTACTAATATGTTTTCTGATGTGTCTTTTTCAAGCATTAATATTTTTTAGAATCCGATAGAAATCGGTATATATGGACTTATGATCATGTAATGAGAAAATTTAACTTAGTAAGCAGATTATGAGATTTACAAAGTTGATTTGTTTTTTTATGGGAGGATTATCTGAAAAATTATATATATCAAAACAACAATATAATACTAATTACAGCAATTTATTTATATCAAAATTTTACTGTAGATATGGAACTGTAAGTCCACAAGAACTTGCAAAATGAAGAGTGTGAATTAATTATCGCTTGGACATAGTATACCCAATAAAGCCCTGCCATAATGAGATTTATTATTTTTAGGAGTTCTAATATAAGCAGTTGAAAGCAATTTGTTTGTGCATTTTATGGATTTTTGTTTTACATAATTTTGCAGTACGTCCAAGATTTATGAGGTATAATGTATATATAATTTTTAAAAGGGTCTTCAAAACAAAAAGATTTTTAATATGATAATGTTTGTAGGCTGGAATGTCATCCATAAACTCTGATAAGCGTGATGAGAATTGCGATATGGTATGTAAAGAATATATCATTTTAAAGTGATATACACGACAAACTGTTGAACTTAGAGCTTTCAAATTTAGAATGTAGTTAATTCTTATGTAGCAGGTATGAATCAAAAAAGTGCTTTTCTAGTTTTTAGCATATATTTTAATTAAAAACTAAAAAAAAAAATTAAAAGTTTTCCTCGTTAAATTTAACGCACATTATTGTACAAAAATAAATTTATATGATTTCAAAATCAATAGCAAAGCTTTTCATTTAATTAATTATATTTCTACGTTTTTTATATCTGTTAATTTAATAAAATTTAAAATATATTTTACAACTGTATTTTACATGTTTTAGTTACTAGAAGTGTTTCAAACGTGTTGCAGTGATATGGAAGAAGTTACTGGAAATATTTCAAACTTGTTGCGGTGATATGGAAGAAGTTACTGGAAGTATTTCAAACGTGCTGCAGTGATATTAAAACACTTTTGTCGTTTACTTTATAGCTGCAATTAATTAATAATATATCACAGTTAAGAATATGCTATTAACGGAATTGTGTCCACTAAAGCATGGTGAATTTAATAAAACAAATTGGAGTATGGAAAACTTCACTTTATTTCATTAAAACATGAAGCACGGACATCGAAAATATAGGCAATATATATACAAAGAAAAAGATAGAACAAACAATTAGGAAATAACAAGTAAATAAAAATAGATACTTAAACAACAGCGGCACAATAACAGGCTCAACGCTCCAACTCTCAAACCAGTAACAATTAAAAAGCAACCACTCGTGTAAATACTTTTTCTAGTTCCCCAATAGGATATGGATTTTTTCAAAAGGATCTCCAGAGCTCTGCTTCTAATAGATATATCATCGCTATTTTTATACCGTCCATTTTTATTATCAAAATTCAAGCTTGGGAATTTTTGTAGACATAATAAATGTTACAAAATACAATTGAAAATGTCACTTTTTAAGTCGCATCAAAGCCACTGAAATCCACATAGAGCTTTTTATTTTATTTTGAACACTGTATTTCTGGAAACACTGAACTGTAACAGGGATAGGATTGTTCTATTGTCTAATTATTGAGAGTCTGCTATAGTTCTCAGTGAAACTTTATCACTGAACTAAACTGCTTAATTTGATTTTGATTAAGGATGTATTTTAAATTTTACAATAATGTTGAATAATATTATGACAGTAAAGAACTGACATATGTTTTTGCCAACGTAATACATTCTTTCTATTTCAAATTGATAGAATCATAGAAGATTCAACTTTCCTGTCGAAAACAGAGTTCCAGCTTGAGTTCCTCTTAACTCTTTCTAGTATTTTCATTCAACCTATATGGAAAATCATGTGGCCCAAACTAATATATCATTAAGACCGCTTGAAAATAAGTTTCAGATATGCAGAAACAAATTATTATTATCCATTCTTCTTCTTCTTTTTCTTCTTATGATTATACCTTTAAAGACAGAATATCAGTTAGATTTTATTGCTAGAGGAAAGATAATGTTCTGGATATCTTGCTTCCATAATTGAATTTAATATGATACTAACAATATTTTATCATGAATTGATAACTTGAAGTAGGAATGCGGTCATGCTCAAGCAACAACTAAGTACCATTTCCTTTTCTACGCATGGATATAATTTTCATTTCATAAATGTGTCCAAAAGATTTCCATACTAGAGAAGATACAAAGTTCAGGACATCTCGCTCCCACAACTGAAGGTCATGTCACCCCAATAAAGTATTGTCATGAGTTGATAGTCTGAAGTTAAGAATTCGGGCATGTTCAAGCAACAACTTATCGCTTTCTCCTTTTCTGCACATGGATATATCCTTTATTTCATGGATATGCCCACTAGACCTATACTAGAGTGAAATAATACTCGAGACGGTAAGGCATTCTTGTGCAATAAAATGTTTATAGCCAAGAAGATTTTTTTTTTTTTTTTTGAAAATGGAGTAGAATGCTAAGCAATGCGCACCACATACATATATGCATTCTATGAAAAATACATCATTACCAGCTATGCTATCATTCACATAATATTTGGAAACGGATTTCTTTTTGTTGCAGAAAATACTCGATAAGTTATCCGTATACTACCCGAATAACATCGTATTTCCAGCAATTGCTTTCATAACTCGAATTTTCTGAAATTATATGCCATGCTTGCTTTGGATTTAAAATTCTGGTAACATACTTGAATTCTAAGAAAATGTATTGTCATTAACAAATCCATTTCAAATAGGAATAATTTTAAATACATTTTAAATCTTGAAAAAAAGTATAAACTGTCGACGGAAAATATTTCCATTCAGTCATAAAATCTCTTGATTGAAATCTCTGAGTTAAAAGTTCTTATAATACGCAAGTTAAGCAAGATATATTAAAATTATATATTATCATTATCCTAAAAAATAATTTCAACTGGTTAGATTTTAAAATCTTTAATCATAACATATATATTTAATAATATTTTTGTATATATGTATGTAATTTTTGCACTTTATAATATATTTGCATCAGAAATAAGATAAAAACTAAAGTAAATAATAAATAAATAATGCAAAATATATATAAAATATGCATCAATAATAATTAAGTTATTTCAGTCTGAAGGAAACGGGATATATTGTAAATAAGAAATTCTAGATAATGTTTGCATTTCATAGCTATGGTATTAAATCTTTCATTTAGGAAAATTTTAGTGATATATCAAAGATGCCATAAACAGCATAACATTTTCTAATTTACTTTAATATTTTTCAGAAGACGGACAGATTTCGGCAGAAAAAATATGCTAAATGGTAAATTCTTATCATAGAAACATATGTACTATAAATACAAAGTTCTTTTCTAATTTATTCTGTCCTTTTCCAGGATATAATGTAACATAAGGAAACTATATTTACCAAACGCATTACATGATGAAATGATATAGCACATATTTTCTAAATATATGTTATATATACTATATAACATTTACAATATAACAAAATCCTATAACTACAATATACTCATGCTATATAGTATGCATCTGTTTTTGCTAAAATCAATTCCTAAAATTAATAAAATGTTGATTTTAATCATTAATAAAATTTCCATGAATTAAATGAATTTGTATTTAAGGAAGAAACATCATGAGATTCTTAAGCCCCAAAAGAGAAAATACTAAATTTAAATGGATCAAACTTATTTGAATCATATTTGATTGTAAAGAATTCTGTAACAAGAAACTGAATTTTATACACAAATGAAGCCTATTAAAGATTCGCAAACACAATTTACAAAACTTCAGCAATGAAGGAAAGAAAATTAAAAAATATTCAAATTTTTAGAATTATTATTTTTAGGAAATGGATTCATTAACTTTTAAATTGAAAAATGTTCATTTTTATTTTTTTAAAGTCAAGCTTGAATCTTAAATTTCGATTAAATCTAAGAGTTCTGTTTTCGACAACAAAATTTAAGAGTAAAAATTAACGCAACGTTAAAACAAATTTCAATTTAATTACAAAGAAGTAACAAAAAAATGTGTATTTTTTTCACTGCTTCGATAGCTTTAGGTGAGCAGGAATTTCATAAAGTCAAATGAAATAAATTAATGCAAAATTTGGAATTTCATTCCATTAAGATTTGTTTCTTTAATTTTAGATTAATAGGAAAAACAGTGTAATTATAAGCATGAAAAGTCATTCCTAACTCGTTAAAATCCCATCAAATGCGGTAATTTGTTTCTTTAAACATCAAAATGTTTTGCTGATTTCTTCTTTTTGTATGCAGAATAGAAATTTAACCATGCTAATATGAAGGATTTGTTGAAAAATACAAAGGCACATCAGTCAGTCATAGGAGTAGGAAAAAGGAAAGATTCAAGAAAAATTTTAATAACTTGTTGTGTAAACATTCCTTTAGTTTCCTTTTCTCCACATGATTACAAGGAATGTGAACTATTTAACATACAATTTCAGTTTATTTGCTTTATGAATAATATATATTCAATTAAATTGTGTAACAATATTGTCTATTTTCTTTAAAGATTTAATTTAAACACATTTCCTAAGCGCTTTGAAAGTATTTTAATTCGTATATATATATATATATATATATATATATATATATATATATATATATATATATATATATATATATATATATATATATATATATATATATATATATATATATATATATCAAAAAATTATTGGAAATGCAAAATAATATCAAAATTCTGATATTAGCTTGAGTAATTCATTTCATTATTTTTTTCACGTAAATCAATCAAAATTTTTCTTTTGAAAATTTAATCAAATTTCAATGGATTGTTTTTTTATAACATATGGAACTGGAAAAATAAATTTGATAAAGTGTAGTGAAAACGTTTTCTCTTTCAACATCTTAGTATATTAGAATTCGATTTTAAACCTTTATACATTCAAAAGTGAAATATATGCCACATTCCAAGATTATACAATTTTGAATAATTGACAATGCTTTACTTTTCTTAAAGCATGTAATTCTTTATAGAAGTGTGACTAGATGTATAAATTCATGAAATTATTTTAAAGGGGAAAGACAATAAACAATGATTATATTCGAAAATATCTATTAAAATGAGGATATTACATTTTTAAATACTTTACTAATGCAATTTAATATATTTATGTATACAAATAATGATGTATGTATATGGGTTCGAACTCAACATACCTGTCCGTTAGATTTAAAACTACTAACATTGGGGCAGAAATACATTGGCAGATGGCAATGCCAGCCATACAATTGTTTTTTTTAATTTTACTTCAAAGTTAAATTATTTAAAAATTAAACGAAATTTTAAAATTTAGGTCTTGCTAATTCCTGAAAATATCATTACACAAAAACTATTTTTACACGAACATAAAAATAAAAAAAATCTGATTTTTTATAATAGTAATTTAATTACCGTACAAGCGTTTTTGCTGTACGGAAACTGAACAAGCTGAATTTCGGAAAATTAAATTTTATTTATTTACTTTTAAATAATTTAAAACAATAGATTATATTGTTGCACTAAAATTCAAAACGCTTTCGCTGTTTCTTCAAATATTTATTTACCGGATTTTATTCCCCTTTTGAAAGGTAAAGAAGACCGTTCCTATTTAATATCTACAATCTCTATCAATCTACTAATTAAATCTAATCAAATCATTCTTTGGCCGGCGTCCTGGCATAGGTGTATTGCATCTTCCCTGTGATGTGGGCGTCCCAGTTCGTGTATGGTTGTTCTTCTTCTATTTTTATGTGTGAGGTGTGTGTATGTGCCCCTCTGTAAAAAAGGGTTGTGCAAGCGAATGTGACTCTACTGAAAAAACGGGAGCCGCTCACTCGACTTGAATCGCTGACAGAAAACTGTCAGTGGGCTTATAAAGTGTCCTAATTCATAACGCAACAACAAGCATTCTTTGAGAGCTAAGTATCTGGCCATTCAACAAAATTGCAATTGCTTAATGAATAATAAATTCGGTCTAAAGACAGCTTTCGTGTAATAGATTTACTAACTCATCCAAAAACACAACGCTTTATTTAATCACTTCCCTCATTCAAATAAAAGAGTAAAGAATAAACAATATTTATTCTTTGTCACTTTTATATAGTTTTCTTTTAATATCGACATGACATTGCAGCAACCTACAAGCAAATTATCCTTATACCTAAATGCACCACATTATCACAGACTGTAAATAACTTCCATCCTAATCCATCTAAATTTTTCTTTATTAAAAATAATTTCTTACGAACATTCATAGTTGATTACTCCTTTTTATAATATTAATCATGCAGGTACTATATCTCTTGAATTAACACGATTAGTGCTTTGCTACCAATTCTCCACAAGAAGGAAAATGGATTCATGTTTATAATGTATTCTATTAAATTAATCAGTTTCATTTTAGTTGTTATTTCTAGAGTCTAGCATGATCACATGATATTCTTTATATGAACAAGGAAGCATCTAAAACTATAGTGAATTACGTATAGCAATATACAAAAAAGTTTAAAATTAATGCAATTTTCTTGATCCTTAAATCTACAAATTTTATTTGAAATAATAGTATGCATAATGAAAATGTTGTTAATAAAACATGAGTATATAGTTAATTATAGTTTTATTTTTTTAAATTTTATATCAGATTTTTCTTTTATTAAATAACGCATCAAATTGTTATGAAAGTAATAGAGAAAGTAAGAACTTTGAAGAAATATTTTATTAATATAATTATTTTTTTTTCTTTCATTTACTTGTATAAGTTCAGAGATATATGCTTTAATAATTTATTCTTATAATTTAGCACATTTCATGCCAGCTAGCAAACTGTTAAAAAATTGAATATTTTATGTATTATTTAAATTTATTGAATAATTTAGATTATTTGATTTCAGTTTTTGCATTTGAAAAAAAAAATCAGATGAAGAGCGATAATACTAAAAATTCTAAGTTATAAATTTTCTCTAAGTCCCAGATCGTTATATTTTCTCCATAAAAATGTTAAGTTTTTCTACAAACGAAAACGATAATTTATTAAAAAAAACTTAATCGTTTGTATTAATTTATTTTCAGTATTCTTCACTATAATCTCCGTCTCTTAACACATGTATGTCTTTTGTAATGTCTTTAAAATAACGCAATCAAATACAACAACGCAATATTTTGCACAATTTCACTAATCAAAATAATATATATATATATATATATATATATATATATATATATATATATATATATATATATATATATATATATATAAAAACTCTAATTTCAAATTAATTAATTTCCCACATTTTATCTTAATTTAGCCCATAGTAACTTTATTCTCTTATTTCTTGATTCGATTCCTCTGTCTCTTCTTAATTAATTCAAGAGAAGCTATGTAAAATTGTTGAATCGGCTAAACGCCAACACTTTCAAACGCTCGGCGTGAAGGGAGAGAAAACTGTTCAGTAAACACATTCGTTTTAAAAGATCCCTCTGTATCCCTTACTTGTGATTGAAATGTGTCAGAAATCCCTATCAGAATCTTAATAATATATTGGCACTATGAAAAAGTATTTTCCCTATCCATATCTCATGTTATATAATACGAGCGGAAATTTATTTCTCGCTTCTTCCCCACTTCTGCTTTTGTAACGCGCTGTTGCGGACGCGCAATGTCCGCAACTTTACTTGTAAATAATTATGCTTTCTCGATCAATTAAAAAGAATTTAAAAATGTAAAGAAAGTCACTGTCTTCAAAACTGAACAAAAATATATGCATTATGAAATTTCAATAAAAATTAAAAATTATTTCTGAGTGAAACTGAAAAAGATACAATTGTATTTAGAGAGAGGTAATGCTGCTACTATTAAAACACAGATGAACTTAACCAAATTAGATAAAATATCAAGTTCATTATCAAAAAGAATAAAAACGGAATCAAATATTTGCTAATATTAACTTGGGATTTTTACTAATTTGGTTATTTATATATATGTTACTTTCTTTAAACAAAATAAGTATTTGCTTTTCAACTTTATTTCCGTCAATATTAAATTCTTAATTACACTCATATTCACTCCGGTTCTATCAACATTTTATTATTATTCGTTACAAAACATTTTGTCTTTCACCACCTTCTTCACGTCAACGTATGCTTTGTAACAAATAAAGCATTGTCTTTATTGGAGGAGAAATACGTGACCTGCAGATGAAATGTGACCTGTACGTGCAGTAATATTGGATCTATGACCTATCCTAGGATATATACGCCCGATTGAACTCTAAAAGTGATGGACACGTTTCGCTCTGAAAGGAATCTTTTCCCGTTAAGCATTGCGTGAAGATGTTCTGGTGATGGGGTGGATATAAATATTTGGATTTATTGATGTGTGGATTTTTTTTTTATCTTTCTGTATTACATTCTAGCTTTTTATGAAGGTCTGAAGCACTTGATCCCTCTATGAAGGTAAGAAAACCAACATGCGGTCAACCCGTATTAGACTTGCTTACAAAAATGGTGATGTGTTTTTTGATTGGGTAGAGGAGGTTTAGAGTGTTTATTTTAGAAAAAAGACGAATGTAAGTAGATGAATCTGATTAGTATAGGAAAAGACAAAGCTTCAAAAATGGCATTAATCCGTTGACTACACATTTCTGTGAAATGACTTTTGTATATTTTATTTAATTATCTGAACATGTAAAGGCAGTAACTCTGTGAAATGACTTTTGTATATTTTATTTAATTACCTGAACATGTAAAGGCGGTAACTCTGTGAAATGACTTTTGTATATTTTATTTAATTATCTGAACATGTAAAGGCAGTAACTCTGTGAAAGGTCTTTTGTATATTTTATTTAATTATCTGAACATGTAAAGGCAGTAACTCTGTGAAAGGTCTTTTGTATATTTTATTTAACTATCTGAACATGTAAAGGCAGTAACTCTGGGAAATGACTGTTGTATATTATATTTAATTATTTGAACATGTAAAGGCAGTAATTGTTGCGTAAGAACTCATTTATTTCTTATTATTCAGAATGTATACTTCTACATGATATTGAGATGACTTAAGCTAATTAGAATTAGAAAAAAAATATGAATATAGATTCAAGCAAATACGGAACGTTCTGATACGTCAAATATACTCAAAGGGTTAAATTAATTTAATGTAAAAATATTATTATATACACTTTTATTTAACATAACCATTTTTCATGTTTGTACAGATGAAATCTTGTAATAGGCATTTCATACATTTTCTTATGTACTAGACTAATGAAATTTTGGAAATTTGTGGGATCTCAAAGGGGTACTCTAACTTAATATTTTCAGAAAAAAAATATTAATTAAAACGTTTGATTCAGTTTAATTTTGATTCCATGCGAGATAAAACATATGTTAGTGAATTTGAGGAAAAAAAAATAAATCACTCATTTTGATATTTTTTTAATACAAATGTAAAGGTTCACACTCGTATCATTAGCATAGACATATTCTAAATAAAAGTCTACCTTCTCAGGACAATTACTGAACTCAATTACTCTCTGATTTTAAAACTGTAGTTGAATTCCCTTTAAAGCGAACAATACTTGTTAATACAGAAACGTGACTTTTATACGTATATAGCATGGTTGAATTCATTTTAAGGGGAATACTACTATTTAGTCTAGGAATGTGACCTTTTCACCTTTATAAAACTTTGCAAAAATGATATTTTTGATTTCTTAAAGTCTTCAAAGATTTTCGTATCATCCTGTGCATGACAGAGAGAAATCTACACAAAAATATTTCTAGCGAAATTGCTTTTATCCATAGTAAATTTAAAGTTTATATATAGAGAGAAATGAGACCCAGGGGATTGGAATAAACATTTAGCAGTTACAGTCATTAAAATATCTGTATCATTAAATAATAAAAAAGATAATAAGCTTGCATAAAGGCTTAATACGCTTATTGATAAATTATTTCTTGCTGTATAATGGATATAAAAAAATTAAGCATAGAGATAAATGAAGTAAATTTTTGATGAATTTTATGTCATTTTATAACTTTATTTCTTGTCAGTTAAGACATTTAACTGAAGTTAAAATGAATGTTTAATGCTGTTTCGAATAAATTTATATGCTCTTTTAAATTAATTGTTTTACGAAACCGAAATGTATCTTACTTTATCTTAAAATGTATTTCAAAACTCACTTAAATTCATATAAGATATAACGATAAATAAAAAAATTCAAAGATTTTGTTGTGTAATAACTGATTAGAAATATCTGAAAAGCGTATTTATTTTAAGTTATTTTTTCTATTTATGGTTATTTTATTTCATTCAGCACCAGATTTTATAATTTTTTATCACAACGAATAAAATATCAGGTAATAGCTTTAAAATTAATACAGGGGCCAAGAAAGGATGACATGTTTCTTAGGAAATTTTATATTCAACAATTCCCATACTACATAAAAATTATGTTATAAAATTATAATTGATATCTACTAATTTTATACGTTGCAATATTCTATCTTCTTAATATATATTTGTCAAGGAATCATACATTACATCTTTTTGTGGTAAAAAAAGGCTTAGCATGGAGAATTCTACTGATTTTCACTTAATTAAAGATGTAACATCTTATATGTAAAAATAGGATTAAATTTTAATCCATATATATTCTACTATTTCCAAGTTGAATGCATATCATTATGTTTATTGAAATGAAATAACATAATTTTTCATAAACTAAATTGCTTTCTATCATTTATACAAAGTTATTCTGATTATTTGAGAAAGTATCGATTATAATTTTGATAATCAAATCAAATATCATTTATTATGAAGAATGTGTATTATAACTAATCTAATTAATTTTTTTATAAATTTAATGACTCTAATATTATGAATAAAATTATATTTAAAAAAAACGGATGGCCTTGGGCCTGAATGATGCTGATGAATCCCCCCCCCGAAAATAAGGAGGCTACATTCTACTCAAGAAACTTTATACTCTTTTTCCCCTTTTCCCTACATTTAATAAAAATTCAAAGATGGTTTCATGCAAAAAGAGGTTAAATGATTGGATTACTAAGTGCTACATTACCTCCAAGAAGTAACTTCTAAGCACCCTCTCCTCTCCCCACGCGTTTTCTCACATAACTTTACTACCACCTTCTGCCACACTTCCATTTCCATCAATGAAGACTCAAGACAGATTGAAATCTGGACTAGATTAAAAACTCATGATTGAACAATCCGGGATGCATTTCTCTTAGAGGGTACACGGCTACAAGTACTATTCCTTTTTTTTTCCATGTTGTATCTCCCCCGCAGTTAATTTGGCACTTAAACCCCAAGGGAGATCTGGATGTTTCCTGAAGAGGTACCGTGATCATGCTACCCTCTTCATTGGAACTGTTGCATTCTTATCCACAAGGATAGTTCAAACCTTGGGGGAGGGGAGGGTAATAAATAACATCCTGATAGAGTACGCGGCCTCTTCTCCCTCATCTCTGATGCCAGTTTTCCTCCTACCATTCCTACGAATTAGAACCAGATGGTTCGATTACTTCGGAAGGGAAAGGGCGAGGGCTGAATAATTGAGTTGTTTCTGTTGGCTTTGATTAAGGCTACATAAGCTAATTAAGCATCGTTGGTGCCTCTTTTCTCTTCCCCCACAATCATTATGTCTAAGAAATTGAGGAATGCCCCATTTGGATATTATACTGCAAATTCTCACCAATCCAAAATCCCTGATTTGGATTGGCCCAAATCCCTGATTTGATTTCTTCTTATTTCTACGCTCAATAATTTAATCTCCCAATATTTAAAAAAAAAAAAAAAAAAAAAAAAAAAAAAAAAAAAACAGTGGGAACCAAGGTGGAAATATAATTGATGGTTGCGGTTTCCCAGGATAATCGAAGGTTACTTATCCCAACTCCCTTATGCATGCTGTCGTCTTCACTTTTTGCCCCCTGCTACCAAATATCGCTAGCACTCGTTCAATCATTGTCACATAGAACAGATAATCTGACAGTTGTTATGTATTTTTTTTTTAGATTTATACAGCTAAGATACAAGATTCATCTCTCCTCCATTATTCTTTTCTTCCACTTCTTATCAATTAAAATTTAAAGACCATTCGAATCTTGGAAAAAGTGATTGTGAGTCTCATCGTTTGAGTGCATCTTGCCAATTAAGTGATAACATAAACAAAAAGGACATTTTTAGTAGACTCTCAAATTTCGCTAGGAGAATTCCATTCTAACCTGGACTCAAAGTAGGTTTAAACCCTGGAGAAGAGGATCAAGAACCATACAATGTCAATGCGTTCCTCTCAAAGAAGTACAAACTACTTACCACTTATTTCCTAAGTTATGTTACTCCGTTTTCTCTTCATTCAATCCTTATGAAATTTTAAAATGTTTCGGAGGATAGAATTAGGAAGAGATAATACTTCTAATTACCTCTACATCCTCAGTCACATCACTAGTCACATCAATAGAGCCTTACTTATTTGTTTACAGCATTCATTATCGCATGGTAATTACAAGGTTCGCCCAATCCGGCATCAGCACTTCTGTTTGCCAACCTCCCATATCACTTATCAATCGAAAACAGTTCCATCTTGGTTTTGAGAAAAGTGCGAAGCGTATAGATAAGACTGCGTTCATCTCGGATTACAGTCCGTTATATGCCCGTACTTCTCCTGAGCATTTGCTTCTTTCAACCACCTGCTCCTATCAATCACGACTCAAAAACGGTTCAGAAGTGTAAGGGATGGAACAGAGCCTGTTCAATATAGACGAGTCCCCAATGGGCCAGCGATGATGGATTCTCTCCGTTGGGAAAATAGGTCTTACATCCATTTTTATATTATTTCTACCACAGCATTTCATTGAAAGATTTATTCGCACAGTTTTGCAACAAAGCTTTAAATATTCTTTTATCTATCGTAACTATTTTTGGAACAGCTTATCAATTACAACCTTCCTTCTGAAATTATCCGATATTAGTCAATAAATTTTTAATTTGTTGATTTTCAATCAGAAATGCTCATAGAGATACTCCTGGATATACCAATATTCGGATCTGGTTCGTTACATTAAATACAGAAAATACATGACTGTCTGACCCTTAGTTTATTTACTTCAAGAACTCTCCAGAAGTGGTCAATATTACCGGAGTGAAAATAGTATATACTCTTTTGAGATATATTTTTAAATCAATTCTACTATATTCAACTTTCAAAAGTAATTAATTTTTAAAGTATTTAATGAAATAAAAAAATAAATTAACAATAACAATTTGTACGAAAAATCATAGTTATTGATCTGCAAATAACCATTCATCCATTTAACATGTTGATAATTATAAGCAATTTCTAAAATTTAACTAAATAATGTTCTGTCGAAAAAGATGGAAATATGAATGAAATGCTTAGGAACAAATAATTTGTAAACATATACAATGCTTAGAAGAAGATGGAATTTTTCCGACATGAAAACTGCTCAAACCATATTCAAATCTGTGTGGCTGTTGTAAAATTATTTATAATTCAAAGTGACGTATATTTGATTCTACAGTGTTATATAAAAAAAAATACATATATCGGTTTTTATTTAACGAGACCCAAATTTTGAATACAAATAAGAAAACTTTTAAAATAAAATAATAAAAAAGTGTAAATTTTGATCAAAAACTTCCTTTTCACAAATTTCCAATGGATCGACAATCCTCGAAATGTCATAGAAATCTGCAAAACTGACCTAAATCCATCTACCAAACTTTATTCGTCTCGCCACAAGCTTTTTTCAGTTATCATGTTCCCAGTCAGATGTACATAGTGGTTATAATTGAATTTCCCCTATAAACAACATCCGACAAAACAAATGGGTGAACGGATTGTGGCGAAATTTGGTATATAGACTATTCACTAGATGCGCTCAAGGAATTTGGAAAAAAAAATAGTTTCAAATTATTTACCAGAGGGCGCCTTTCCCGAAAAACATTAAATTTAACACAATAAATTACCATAGAGGAATACAGAAACAGCATTAACTATCCAGAACAAGAATTATGAGAGATAAAGTGTAAAACCAGGAAAAGCTGTCACAAAAAAAAAAAAAAAAAAATGTCGAGATTTGCATGCTTGCGAAGAAGAGGAAGCTTTATGCAAAACAGGTTAAGGTATGAAATGCTGACAGACATTGTCATGTTTAATGCTGATGTTTCACGCTGTAATGATGGCGATATCTTTAGTTGAACGTGCGTTATTGGTGAAGCTGTTTTACGTAAACAAGGGGAATTCTTCTGCTGCAGTTCATGAATTTCGTGGTGTAAAGAGGCTTAGACGAATGTCTACTAAAGGTATCCGGGCCATGTTTAAGAGATTTGAAGCGATAGAGACATTAGGAGTTCAACCTGGAAGAGGCCGTAAACCTGTCTACCGGTTCTTGTTGATAACGTCAAGACAGATATTGCCGCACAGAAGTTTGGGCAGTAGCTCACACGCAGTTTCTCGACAGATATGCTATTTTTACAGTACCGTTCGAAAAGTACTCAGAAAATAATATACTACTTCCCATACAAATCCACCATACTCAAGAACTGCTTGATAGGGACAATCCACAACATCTGTCATTCGCAGATGTTGTGGCTTGTCCTTAGTTTCTTAGGAGTTTTCTTAACATATTGTCTATCGATCTGTCATGGCCATGGAATATTCTGTAGAGCGACAAGACTCATTTCTAAATCAATGGGGCAGTTAATACACATAACTGCCTTATTTGGGCTAAGGAAAATTCGCGGATGAAACTGAAAATCTCCTACATTCTCCCAAGGTGACTGCATGGTGTGGATTCATGATTACATTCATCCTAGGGTCATTCCTCTTTGAGGAAATAACTGCACATTACCTTATCACACGTTCCGTTAGGGGCCTTTGGTACCATGACATGCTGCAGATGTTTGTTGTGCAGCAACTACAGAAAAGGAAGGTCCTTACAATGACCATTTTCATGCAGGATGGTGCTCCCCAACATAACCATGAAGGCGTAATTGCTTCAACACTTCACAGACGAACTTGTTATTAGTCATTTTTTTCCGTAATCCATGGCCACCATGTTCGCAGAATCTAAATCAGTGCGATTTATGGTTATGGGGGCCACTTATCGTGGAGGTGCTGCAACGTCGAATGATTTAAAAAACTCCATAAGGCTTCATGTGCGAATAATGACAACTAATCTGTTAAGATCTGTTGTTGAACACACTGTCCTTCGGCTTGAGATCTTGAAGTTGAATGAGGATGGTCACATGCAGCACTTTTCCCTACATTGTCCTGGATACGATTAAGAACTGGTCCTCTTGTTACTCCTCAATTTCGTCCTAATCTGTTCTTGATGCTGCAAACTAAACTGATTTTTTTTCTCTCAAACAGCGTACTATTATTCCCCCCTTATCTTTGCTTAATATGGTGCGATGACAAGGTGATCCTAAACTAGTCAATAAATGCTAATATGGTTTCTGTATTCAATTTTGGTTGTGTATTGTGTTAAATTTTATGTTTTTCCGGAAATGGCAGCCTCAAGTGGATATCTTGGAAATTTTCTTTTAATTCCTCAAGTGCATCTCGTGTATAGTCTATATGCCAAATTTCATTGCAATCCGTTCACCCGTTTGCGTTGTATGATGCTGTTTATAGGGGAAGTTTAATTATAACCACTCTGTAGATTCGTCAAAATTTCGAGTTTGAATTTGTTTTCAAAATTACAAAAATTCTTTACAGTTCGCATGAGAGAAAGTAAAAAGGCAAACCATAGCCGAAAACACCTCTCGTAAGTGAGCTAATTTCTAAATCAATTATCCTTTGGCATCTCGTAACTCGAGCAAATATTATGCTTTGAAATCTTTTATTTCGGGTAAACAGCCGAATCCACTTAAAATCGACAACTCTCATACATCTACATAATAATAATTCAGAAGAATGCAGTATCACTTAACACCTGGAAAGCTTCCAATGAATGGGAACGAAACTACAGACACAGCTAGTGTTTGCCGGTGCAGTTAATTAATAGCTTCTTGATTCACATTCTTTGTAACGCTGTTTCGTTCAAGAAGCGTTTGTTTATATAGATGAATGGAAATAAGCTAAGAGGAGATGGCACATGGATGGATGGAGTTTGTCTTTGAGGTCCTAGAAAATAAATTGTGTCAGAATGTACGAATGCGTTTCGAAATTTTGTTAATTATAGTTCTCATTTCATCTGAGTCTATGAAGTAAATGAAATGAGCCACTTGAGAATTTCTAGAAAGGAGATTGTAGTTCTGGCTTAAAATAATAGATTTATGAAATACTAAAAATGAATAATAAGAATTCAGGGGTAAATAAATATATGAAGTTCTTCGATTCTAATATAGCAACTATTATTTCCCTTGAAATGACAAATTTGGAAATAATTGTTCAAAATAAAATGATTTATTGCCTAATTATTTTGTAAGCAATTTTTTAAGTAAATATGTTTAGATTTCTGTATTTACTTTAGAGATTCATAAAATATTCTAAAATAAAATCATCTATCTTTAGAATATGTATTATACGATTTTACGTTTGAAAATATTATGTATACCAAAATATGCCGAAGCTCATTTTCTTTTTCCCGTTCCTCTGAATTAAAAAAAAAAGTTAAGAAGTTTATCTTAGTTTTGTTTAAATGTATTCCATATTTGAAATTACACAAGGATTATTTAAAAACAGATGCCAGAATTTTTAACAGTTCATATGACAAGGATGAAGAAAATCAAGCGAGTAGAGCACTTTGCTTTCTGTCATGCGTCTAAAAGTGTAAAGAATAAGAATAAACAAAAAAAATATACCACAGTGCGTCTTTTTAAAAGGTGATAAAAACCATACAATTTTTTAAAATTCTAAAATTTTAGGTTTTTGTGTGAATTAAAGGCAGGATATATTTTTAACTGCAAATTTGTGATCACTAGTCTACTGAAATGATATACCTAATTTATAATTAAACTCAAGACGCTAAAAGCCGTACCCTATATAATTTAAGTGTAAAGTTATAAATTATAGTCCATAAGAATCCCATGTACATTTTGGTTAGGATGCCTCTCTACAATTCTAAAACTTCAGGCCTTTTAAACGAACTAAAAATTGAAGATAGGATTTTTTTCAATATTTTTCCAAAGATGCAAAACGCTTATTTTGAGTCAACAATTTAATATTACAAAAATAATTTTTTGTTTATTCCATCTTAGTAATGAGTTATTCTTTTGTTTGTAAAGAAAGATAAAGAAAGGAAATAGCACAATTGCTCTTGATGGAGCGAACCTTATCATAATTGTCGCCAATCAAAATAAACCAAATTTATAATAGCAGCAAAATACTGCTTAAAGAACATGAATAAAGTAGTAGAAATTTAACCAGGTTGATATTGCGCAATCATTTACTCTAATTTATCGCACTATTGTTTTCTCTAATCTGAGACTTATTCTAAGACTACTGATAGTCTCTAGACTAATTCTAGACTAATCTAAAACTTGTTTACTCTAATCTAAAATATGTAAATAATAGCCTTTACTGAAAACATATAAAGTATATTATATTATTTATAGCATTACCTTTTATATTAAATGTACTTAATTGTATATATCAGTTAAAAATGTGACAACTTTTAATATCGATTCAAAAATAGAAAAGGCGCTTATTGTGAGAGGTTGGGATTAACATTTACAAAGCTACTCACGAGTGTTTCGTATAGATTTCACCGCCTTTCTTACCTTTCAACTTAAATGGAAAGGAATGTGCTTAAACCATCAAATCTATCTCTTTTATTTCCGAAACCCAAAACATGTTTCCTGAACTGCTCAAGGGAAGAATATCCGTTTTCTATGAAGAGATCAACCACCAAATTGATATTTAGTAGACTTAAAGATTCTTTCAGCAGGATTTCTATGACACTTACACAAGTATATTTTTCGAAAAAAAAAACTGAAAAAAATATTTTTTACGTAATTTGTAATTATGAAATTAAATTAATTAAAAATTCTTTAAAACCAACAATTATGTATATTTATTAAATTTAATTTTGTCATAATTATTCTGAAAATGTTGTACTTGTAATCAAGGTTTATTGTTTGAAATGGCTTAAAACAACTTTAGTTTTAATATAAAAGATACTATAATTAACAAATATTCTACCATCTATATGATTTAGTATATTGTTACGGATTTGTAAAGTGGCTTCAGAAGGCAGTTAGTTTAAACAAAAAGATGACAGTTGTGCAGAACCCCTAATGGATTCTGAATGGATGCAGGAACTAGGATTCCATGCTCGGTAACTAACTTGGAGACCAATTGGAGACACATTTGGTGAATTTGGTGACAAAATAGAAAATAACAGAATTTACAGGAATTTCGGCAATAGGTCCATTAGGACGCGAATTATCAAATCACTCTGAAATTTTCTTGGCTCTGTCATGGAAACTATAAAAAGCAGAGAGGCAGAGCCAAAATCAGTCTGTTTTGAGTTATTTTATAACTACAATAATTATCATTTACTTAGAAATAAAAAAAAAATGTATTACAGATTCAAAATATTTTTTTTTTTTTGAAAGAAGGGAAAATTTAAATTCCATGACTTTTTTATTCTAAATGTAATCATGCTCTGCCATGGTAGATTACAAATTACTTGGAATTTTAAATTTACATTTCCTGGGAAATGCATATTGTTTTTACTAAATCAATCAGCTATTATTCAATCAATTGTTTTGTAAATCATTTTAAAATAAAGTGTTCTTTATTTCAAAATACATGAGAAGAATTTTACTGAAAATTCTAGTTTAGTTGTGGATAATTGTTCTGAATGCATTTAAAGAATTCAGATCATATAATGAAGGAAAATATTATTATTTCATAAACGACTATTAATTATTTTTCAGATGTCTTAACAGGGACAGTTTCGGATTTAAAAGAATTCCCTTAAACAGGTAAAAGCAAGTATTAAAAATTGGGCATTTTATAATAGAATTCAAACTCCGGCATTCATTCTAAAACCTACATTAATAATGGCGATAATCAAACAAATAAATATAGAATTAATACTTATTTTATAGCACGTTTTTGGAAACGCGATGTAAATTATTAATGAATAATAGTTTTTTTTTTCTTTCTGTTCTTATCGAAACTCTACGAATGAAAGAAACATCAACAGAAAATGTCAAATATGTTTAACACTTTCGCTGCCACGACTCACACCCAATATTCGGGTCCTCCATCTAGTTAGATGACCCCTTCTTTGCTATCTCTTGACTGTAGTAGAGAAGAGGTCATCTAATAACATAGATGGTTTGGTACAATTACATATTATCTGTAACGCACTGCACGTCATGCGGCAGTCAATGTGTTTTTCAGTCATTTTTTTTTTTTTTTTGAAATTTCTCTCAAACATTATGTCTAAACAAAATTAAGAAGTTGAAAACTAACTAAAGCTAACTAAATTAAATCTTAATTAATTATAATTAATTGAACTATCTTAAAGCAGGTGCCTATAAGATTTATAGAAAAAGTATTCCCTTAATGATGCTAATTTAGGATAAGATGTGTGTAACAATGCGTTTGTAAGTTTCAAGCAACATCTATTTTTTCCGAATATTATTCGACATATTATCTAAAATCTTGTCAGATTGCTTAGAATTATATAACTATATTAAATTTTTCTAACAATAATATTATCTGCTTGATTGTTTCTCAAATAATATACTTGAAAATTAACCATTATAAATGAGTCATTTTTATATGAAAAAATATTAAATTCTAAAGCATTCATTCACAATAGACTGAACTAACAAAAAAAAAGTTATTTAAAAAAATTAAGTACTAATTGTAAGTTATTTTTATTGCATTTTACTAAAGTTGATGTATATTGCTGCTGATTAGAATTAAAAATATATGTTGTTATTGATAAAAACTTTTGCGACAATATTTTAGATCAAAAACCAAAGCCAGACCTACCTGACTTATTATAAAATTATTATTATTATTGCTACTTCCTGAAAACTCTATTTTTCTTAATAATTCTAATGTTTCTCTATCTAAGATAAGTACTAATATTTAATATAGGTACACAATAAATCTAATTACAATACGCATCCTCATTTTTCATCCACATGAAAAATTCATATATTAATCTCATCCCTTGAGATAGAGAGAGAATCAGTAGTAATTAGGTCTTCGCTTGAGTTTTTCTCAATTTGGAACAGATAATGAGAATCATTACATACGAATGAATGAAAATGATGAATATAATTTGTATTAAATACAAAGAAAAGCGCTTGGGGAGTAATTCTCTTGTGTCAATAAACCCAAAACAGAGTCATAATCTCGAAACCTCGTTAAGTGAGCGTTCGTTGATAAACTAAGAAAGCAGAGACATCATTTACTGAACCATAAGGACACTAATGACTCCATCTCTCTCTTAATGCACTGAGTTTGCTGGAATTAAAAAAATAAAGAAAATATGACAGACATTTGAATAAATTCATCGGATTTTATTTGCAATTAAATCGAGTGCGAAAGATGGTAAATGCACAAAGCAATATCCAGAGATTGAATTTCTTAGGCGGTTTCATGCAAATAAACTATTGCTAGAACTTCAGGAATTGAGAACATTTAAATATTTTTTTCTAAGAAATAAATGGAAATGCAAATTATTAAAATATCAATGTATATTTAATTTTGAGTAAATCCTTGTTTCATAAAAGAAAGAAAATATCTCCTGATATGAAGAAATGAAACTGTAATTATTCTATAAGGGCAATTATTTATAAGAAATTTGAAATCTCTTTAAATAATAAACAATCGTGTGTTGGCTCTCTACATTCCATAACGTTTAATCTATGGCTATCCAATTTAACAGCTATATAATTTGGAGATTTTAAATGTGCAACTCAGAGCCATATATATATATATATATATATATTGAAATTTTTATTCATTAAATTTAAATAGAAATTTTGCGATTTCCCGTGACAACTTTCAAAAATATCACTTCACAAAACTAAATTTTGCAATGTTTCAGAATTTTTTTTATTAAATATCTTCTTAATGATATCATTTTAAAAATCATTAAACTTTCATTTTCACATAATTTCTTTTAAAGCCATGAAATAATATCGAAATCGAATTGTGGTTGATGTTGTTTAAAAAGTGTTCATTGTTCATATTTTGGTTATTGTCTTGCTTATTCAAGGGTTCTTTTTCCATCACTCTATAAATGCTAATAAAAACAATTTTGCTTTAGTAAGTATATGAAAATGAAAGAATATATAGAAATTTTTAATTTGACGTGCGTAATGAAATTGCAATTGGAATTTGTATATAAAGTACTTTTGGTTTTTAAAAAAAAGCTAATTTTATGTATTAAATAAAATATATCTTAAAAAGGAAGTCTGAAATACTCTTTTAGGCTTAAAGTAATATTTAAAAGAAATTCTCAAAATTTAAATCAACACAGATGGTATAAGAAAACAATTATATTTACTGTCTTTATATTTAGTCATTTAACAATAACAATTTTTATCTTTCCAAGCTAACAAACACAAAATATTTTTTTACAATTTTACATTAAATCTTTTATCTACTGCACGTTCAAAGAGTGAAAATTTCTTTTTTCTTTTTTATTCAAAAACTCAAAATCATATATATTTATTTAAATTTTTAACATGCATAAAATATATGAAATAAGATTATAAAGGCATAGAAATAAATATATTACTTATTTCAAATGGATTTGGATGTAAAGAAATCAATAAGCATACATAATTATTCAAAAAGAAATAAAATATATTTATATATATAACACTTTTAATATGATTTAAACAAAGAATCAAAGTCAGAAAAAAGAAATTTAATTAGAATAAAACGAATATTCTTAGATTTATTATTCTTAAAAATTAAATTGTTTCTTATTCGGATAGAAAATAGCTTCTAAAGTTTTTACATTGAATTAAAATTTTATTAATGGTTTCAATTAATATAATGCGTTTTGTTTCTGATTTTAAGAAGGTTTTAAGTACAAATTCGAGTTGCCTTTAAAAGGAACTTCCATTTAATTGCAAATAAAAAATTAATAATGCATAATCTTTGATTTTTTACAAATTGTATAGTTTCATAAGAAGCAGAAATTTAATGAAATCAAATGAAACAAATGAATGCCTCTCAACGAACTTCTTCTCATTAATATATATTTTTTTCTTGTATCTGTATTAATAGGAAAAACGGTAATTATTAATTATTAAATGTCATTTCCAAATCATTTAAAAACATTAAATTTGGTACTCATTTGCTTTAAATATTTATGCTATAATTAAAAAAACTCTTTTCTATCTAGAATAAAAAAAACTATTTAATCATTTTATTCATTTCTTTAATTACATTTACTTAAAAATTAAAAAAAAAATCTTAATAAGATTTTTATAATGAAATAAATATGTTCAATTAAATCAGCACTTATAATTTATTTAAATACTTTATAATTTAGTTTCACATTATACAAAATCAGGAAAAACAGACTTATGACTTTACAAGACTGCAAATTAATGTTTCAGTAATTAAAGTGCATTTTTTTCCTTTTTCTGGAGATATTTTTTCATTTAAATGATAAAAAAATGAATGAAAAAATGAAAGAATTCCTCAATGTTTCATATTATTTTATTTTTTAAATATAATTTAGACTGCGAAAGTCAGAAAAATACACATGGAAATCTGAATAATTTATAGACGAGGTACTCTACGATTTGATAAATTTACATTTGAGAAAAAAAATTATTAAATTATTAAATAACACTTTCCGACAATTTTTGAATTTAACTAAAACATTTGCAATAGTAAAAATTTCAAGGCAACAACCTTGATTTATATTTTTAAAATACTAAACTGAAACGAAGTTACTAAAATTAATAGCATCATTTTAATGTACCAAAAATTATAGAAGAATTGTTAATAGAGCATTGTGCGATTTTACCATGAATTACACTAAATTTTAGCCAATTACTATCAACTTAAGATACATTCTGTTTGTAATGATGTATATAACAGTATGAACATACATTGTTGAGCTATAGAAAAATTAGATGCTCAATCAATATTCCTCATCAAGTGCATAGACATAATATTAATGTTTCGACAGACGAATAATCAGACTCCTTTTTAATAAATAATTGCAACTCCACTGTGCTTTGCAGCGGAGAGATGAAAAATAAGCCTAGTAACAGTTAAAGGATCTATTATTACAAGTTCCTTAACCTCACAATTTTTGGAATTACAATTACATAAGTTCACACTTTTTCTAAATATCTATAATTTATTTTTTACGTAAACCGACACATTTCCATTAACCTCCCAACTGAATGTTGTTTAATTTGCATCATTTTTATGATGGAAATGATAATTCTGTATTCACCCAATAGATGACGTCACAAGTCATCTCATCATATAATGGTTAGTCATTTACTAATCTTAGGCAACACTTTTAAGACTGTAATTATCAACATCTCAGAATAAGAGGAGAATATAAAATTAATAAATATTCTGTTCACTTTACTTTACTTTAAAATAGTAAGCTTAGATACTTCTTTGTCAAATTCAATAAAATTTCTATTATAAAATTCCCTGTAAGCAATATTAAAAGAATTGTATATTAAGAGGATAAAAATTGTTCTCACTCCAATTTTTTTCAACTTTTACTACTGCTTATATCAATGCATTTAGTAGTTTTTTACTTCTGCCTTCACATTATTTTATGTTTTGTAGCAAAATAAAACATCGCCTTATCGAATGAGAAGAACGTGACCTGCTGATGAAATGGGACCTGTACGTGCAGTAATATTGGTTGCACAGCCCTTTCTAGGAACTACACGCTTGGCCGAACGTTCAACATGATTGACATGTTTCTTCCTGAAAGTGATCTTTGTCCTTTATGTGTTGTATAAACATTTCTTGGTGATACGGAAGACATAAACATTTGGATTTATAGACGTGAAACATTTTGTCTTTTTTTCTTGCCATCACATTTGAGCTCTGTTGAACAACTGAGATATTTTCTCCTTCGAACAACATTGAATAACTGTTTGCACTTTAGTGAGGTTAGAACCATTTATAAAATCTGCTGAGGCATTCTCTATTCAAGTGTGAGTTCTGGTTGTATTTTAATATAAAAAATGCTGTATAAAAAGTTTGTATTTTTAGATAATATTCAGATTAAAATATAGTGTTTGAATTTGATATGTATAGAAGTATAAATTTTCAGAAATATAGAATATATTTATATATCGTCTTTTACTTGTTGCAGTATAATTTAATGTATATGTTTCCATTTCTTTCTTTAAGTATAAACTTTATTTTATTACTTTTAAGCACTAAAATTAAATTTTATTAACATCCATAAAATTAAAATATTATTCACTTATTTCAATTTTAGTTCAAAATTATAATGCAAAAAGGCCATGATTCCAAAATTCCTGAACATTTTGAATGCATGTTTTCTTTGACTGCATCAGTAATTCTTGTAAATAAGAAGAATTTTAATGCATAATTGAAGATTAGGATGCAATGTCACAATGACAAAATTATTTCAAACAAATGAATTAATTCTTTAGATTTTTCCACAGAAAACATAAATTATTAATAATAGGAAAATTTAAAAAAAACGATTTCAGATATTCATTTCTTTAATTAAGTGTAATATTTAAATATGAATGAAGAAACATCTACTGTGAAGGCATAAACATTTAAAAGATGTTTACATATTTGATTCGAAATATTTCTTAATCTAGAATGTACAATGTTTACATGTTTTCATTAATTATCTGTGACATTAAATACCTTTTTGTAGTTTCAGAATAGCTTGTAAAATATATCCAATTATTTTTCATCTCTAATTGGAGCAATTATCGCTCGATTAATGATTTTTTTTACTACACAAACATGACACTACCATCTATATATAACTTTTTAAAAATAAACTGAATTAATATGTTTGATTTACTCTTCAATTTCGTTTGAAATCTTTCACATATATGTAAATGTTTAAGAGAATATATATAAAACAAACATTTCTGAAGAAAGTAATGTGGTATATTTTTCTATCAAGAGTCGTTCTAAACGTGTTACCTTTAAACATAGTATTTATTGTAAAACAATTCATAATTAAGTAGATGGCAATTGTTAAAATAAAGCATTAAGTAAATACTAAAGGTCTATTTTATAGTTATATAAATAGAATTCGAAATAGTTGAACAAATATATAATTACCTAAATTTCCTACTTAATTTTGGATTATTTTAATAAAATTTTTAAACTGTTAAAAAAAAACGTAAACTCAGATTAAAAGGAATTAAAAAACGATTTTTATATTATTTTCCTACTAATAATTATTTATTTAATTTAATTAAGATCTAATTCAATCGCATTCTTATCTCTATTTAATTGACATTACATACATTAGTCTTACAATTTTATTAACGAATAATATGCTCATAAATAATTAATATATTAACTAAGAATAGTAATTCATGAATTTTTTTTTCACCGATATGTTTATCGTACTTCTGAAAGAAAGTATTTCTCACAAAATCATTTCTTACATTTTTTTCTATTTCTGAATAATTGGATTTAATCCACAAAACAAAATCAATTTATTTTCTGAGTTACGAACGTTTGTAAATGAAAATCTTAACTAATCTTTTTGAAACAAATACAAACATCGTTAACCTCTCCTTCTCAAGAACTGTCCTTTCTTTTCCGATATAAATTCCCTTACATCGTGAGCATTAGATCACCGGAAATCTGTGCGTACTCTTTGTTTTTCCTTTTCCATGGATATTGCTCTTCTTGATGGAGACCGACAAAGAATCACACATCATATTTGAGGTTTTTTCTGTCCAGAAGGCTTAGTATTGGCTTAGAATGATATTAACTTCATTAGGTATGAGATATGCTACGTGTATTAATAATCGCAGTAAAGCTGCCACCTATTTTTTTATTCCATTGTTGTTGTGTGATGTATGCTAATGAATTTATTGAAATAAATTCATTAAATAATAAATATAAAGCAAAAAAGCAAAATTAAATAAACCAAAAATATTACTGTAGCGTAAAATCATTTTCATCATTTAGTGGATTTGGTGAATTGTGAAATAAATTTATATATTAATGATTTCGATTCGGCATTATATCTGATTTAAAAAAATTGATTTCAAACCTTACCTATAATTTTCCTACTTTTGTAATGTTAGTATAAATAGAAATAAAGAGAATTGCGAATTTTTTCTACACAAATAAAGAATTCTCAGGATAAAAAATAAATTTTAAATTTTAAACGTTTGTTGTGCGGCAAAATTTGGTTCAAGATGTAATATAATAATAATGTTTATGTAAAACTTGGAAAATTATGTGAGAAAATAAGTTATTTTAATATGAGATATATGGATATACAGTCAAAGACATTTTGAGATAAGATGAACTAAAAAGGGATTACAAATGAATAATAAAGAAATAAGAAAAAAATGCGAAATAAAATAAATATATTATGTTGTTATACTGCACTTGAAAAATAAAAATGAATTCTGATTATTTACAAAATCTGCCAATATGTGGCAATAAAGCCTAGAAACATATAAAATGTCATTAAATTTTTCATGACACGCATCAACAACAAGCGTCCGTGCCTTCATGAATATGAGTCTATTTCTGTCTGTTATATACCATATAAAATTGTAATAGAAAAAAAAATATGAAATTGATATAGGAAGAAGCAGGTGTTATTAATAATTGAGATCCTGATCATCATTTTTTATATCTGTGGTCCATCGTCGAATTAAAGTTAATCTAATAAATACTTATTATGTGTGATTAATCGTTCTGAGAATGGCATAGAAATTTGAAGAAAAGCAAACATTTGGTATTTTCTTATAACATAAATGATACCATTGAAAAATGAAGGTCATATTAATCAAATTCAATCACTCCAGATCTTTGAAACAAAAAAAATGTATAGTTTTTTTTTTCAATAAGTTGGAATCCGATTTGACAGATTACAGGACGACATTTTTAGCTTTTCTTATATACATTTAAATTATGCATATGACAAAATTGATCTAAAAGAGTTTGTTTACTTTTCAAATTAATCATTGCTATTAATCTCAAAGGAGAGTTCTTTTATTCTTACATGATTTATCTATGTTCTTGTGCAATTCATCATTTCTTGAGACAGCTGATGGATCGATTCAAGAAGAATAAGATTAGACGATGAAAAATGATGAAAGTACTGCAAGCGATTTCCAATGAAATTATAATTTTTTTGAAAATGAAACAGTTTCTAACGGAACTTTACAAAAAAAACATGATAACAAATCTTCCCGATTTGATAGGATAAGATAATGTTAAATGCTCTCCTTTTTTTCACTACATACGGAATTTCTGTTACATAACTTTAAAAAAAAATGGATAAATTAAATTAGAACTTTGAAATTACAATACAATGTAAATTAATTTTAATTTTATGTTATCAATACAAAAGTTTAGCACAGATCGTGTCGCATTTGACAGTAATAATAACTTACAGTAGCTATTTTACATACTATTTCAAATAAAGGAAAACGCATTTCATTCATGAATGGATTACATATGTACCAATGATAGTTCGACTTGATAGATAAATTTTGTTGCTATGACTCATACGTATTACTTTGTATTCTTCTGACGAATTTAGTGTTAGAAGTTATTTAAAGGCATTATGACTTAAGAGACAGTAATGTTCATATCCAGAAAGATAAAGCCTATTTTTCACAATCCTGTCTATTCATCATAGTTGATTATCAGCTCAAAATATCGTAAATTAGCTTCTTCCATTAATTTTCAAAACAGGAAATGTTAGCTATTATACAATCAAAAATTGCGATGAAGCTGCAATTTTAAACAATTGCACTTTTAATTGGGACTTTTAAATTAAATTAATTCATACACATATTAATTTTGTACAAAAGAGTAGAGCTGATTGAAATCCACGTAATTTCTAAATACAAAAATGCACAACTGCTCCCAATTATATGTGAATTGCAGTGATTGAATATTTTAATTTGATCAGTTCGAAATTAAGACATTCTAATATACATAATCATTACAGATATCATTAATTTCAACTTATGATTTTAAGCACCTTTAAGGAAAGCCAGAATAAAGAATAATAAGAATTTCCAACGAATTTAAACAAGATACAAATAAGTTGGAATATAAGAAATCTGAGACATTTGAATCTTATAATATTTTATATAAGCCAATAAGAAGAGTCAGATTTGTACTCCTGACTTCTGATTACTGCTACTTCTTTAAATGTGTCTACCCAATCATGCAATTAATTCTTACAGTTTCCCTAAATAAGGTACATATTTATAATTTCCAAGCTACACTAAATATTTAAACCTTCTTCCTTACTAAATCTACAGATAGCTTATTTAGTCTTAAGGACTTTTAAGGTTAATAACAAAATAATTAAAAATTATGACTTTTAAATGCATCGTATTAAAGGAAAGCCAAAAATCATGAAAACTAATGTGAAAGAAGAATCAAAAACATATTCACATTTTTTTAAACGCAACTAATAAAACATACGTCAAGTTCATAATTTTCTCCCGATTAATTTTTATATTGATAAAAATGTATTAATTTATATAATTTTTTACTAATTATTCAATGATCAATTTTTCCCCGACAGATTACAACAAAAATTTGATATATAGAACAGGAATTGTTTTACAAAGTCAGATGTCAAATTAAATTTATTTATTTCATGTTTAGTGTTATCGCATTCAAATGCAAATGAAAATATACAGTGAGAGATGACTAATCATTTGACGGATATTGCTTATAACTTGATAGAGATCTGTTGATCTTAAGATGTTAAGTATGTAGGTACTAGATGATATCAACTTTTATTGACATAGATATTTTCTATTTTGTAATTATTATGTTGGATTGTATTCTAACAGTCAAATATATAGGCATATTCGCATTGGATTTCATTCAAAATTCGATTGAAGTCTATAAAATTGTTCTATAGACCATATACTAAATTTCAACCGTCTGGATCCAAGCAATTGTGAGGTTAATAATATAACAAATTATATAAATTCGATTGAATTCCATAAGTTATTGTAAAGATTATATACTAAATTTCAACCGTCTGGATCCAAGCAATTTTGTTTTTTCATGTTTACAAACAAGCAGACAGGCATCATTCCAAAAATTTGTTATGGAATTTGGATTCAGGGATATCTTAAGCATGGAGATTCGTCCGAATGTCGTTTTCAAATTTTTTGACGATTACAATAGTTTCCCTTTACATACATTCTTAGATGAGAAAGTAAAAAGATAACATAAAAGTAGATATTAGTGATGTATATACTTTCTCTTTGAACTTAACAATAAAAATTGCAATGTGGTTACTTATCTGTTAAGTAATCTGTTGTTTACTTATCTGTTTAAGTAAACAAGGTCACCTTTTTGTAACAAACCGAAAATTGCCAAATATCCATTTATTAAATAAAAATTTAATGTGTTGGTGAAGTTTCAATACATTTAATGTTCAATTATTTTTAAAGAAAATTCACCTTTTTTCATATAACTTAATCCTATTATTGATACAGGCAATCATTCATGATGAATTACATATTGTTGCCATGGACCATGTGAAACAAATTCTGTTCATTACATACTCAACCTTATATTAGTACGAACCATGAAAGGCCTGTAGGTGAAAAATTTTTCAGATATTCCCAATGGCGTTGTGATTCATCAGTATCAAGAAATCGTTTAGAACACAAATGACTTTCTATTTTATTTCGTTGTTAAGTTTATGTAGTTCGCAGAAAATAGAAAAAAGAATATATTTCATTGCATATTCCATTTGAAAATTAAAAAAGTTTAAAAAAGGAAATAAAAATTCATTTATAAAGATAATAGCTGATAAACAATATTTCTTAAGCAAAATCATTACCATTATCAAATCATTAAACTTATCATCATTAACAATAATCATAATAATCAATATCATTAATAAAAATAAAAAAATAACGAATGATGAAAAAAATATATAGAGATAATTGAAATTATGCTGTCAATTACATTATATGGAATCTTGAATTATCATTCTACGGATATGCATAACTTTCTATATTTATGTGAATTCCATTAAATTACATAAAACAATGTAATATATGATATACAGGCTATCCCTTCAAGGACATAGAAATTCTGTACATCATAAATCTAAGTTTAAAGTACATACAAATTCCTAAAGGATTTTAATTCTATGATTCTTAATTTTAAAAAAAAACACAGGAAAAATATGATGTCTTATCCGGTATCTGAAAAACTTTATTGGAAACATAAACATCGGTATTTGTATATGTTTGCTGATGAAAATGTTCAAAATAACCATCTATCAAATCCATCCATCCAGACATACATTGACGTGTCGGGATGACATATAGTCATTGTTTGAATCGAATTTAAATAATTACAATATATATCTACCACCATTCTTCGCGTGGTGATAATGTATTCTGATTTTGAATATTCAACATATATTTATCATTTGCCAATATAATGGCAATGTCTTACAAATTGCTAGGGAGTATATCCATCGTTATTCATCGCGCCACTTTCCCTATGCCAAAATATACGCAATTTGGAGAATATACTGGGAAATATTCAAAGTGTCTGCCCGGCACACAATTGATGTTGATGGAAGAATGCTTGGAAGGTTTACATCACCATAGAAAGAAGTAGTACTTCGACAGATGGAATAAACTTCAGAACTGAGTACGCACACACGAGCCAAGGAACTAAGCATGAGTAACAATCATTACACAACATGCATCTCATTGACTTTTAAGGATGCATTAACTTTGTGAATGGAAGACGATTATGTTTTCATTGGATATATCATGTAGACGAAAGAAACGTGATTCACACATGGTGAAGTGCTAGTGAGGACATCCATATGTATCCAGAGTCAAATCTTCACGCAATTCGCCCACAGAAACATCAGGTAACTGATTTTTAAATAAGTACCCTGGCATACTGGGCCATTGCCCAGATTGGACCGCAGGTGCTAGGTGATGATTGGACCGCAGGTGCTAGGTGAAATACCATGATATATTGTAATTTCTATTTCTCCGTGAACTATCAACCTATTCCCGATCTATTAAATAGATTGCATGCTATTAGTAGGTAAACATAGTGCATGGATCTGCACGATGGAAACTTTGACACATTTCAGCTCTCTTGTACCTGATTGATTGGTTATGGAATACTTAGGCCTTTGAATTAGACTTAAAAATCATGTTTTTTTTTTGTTTTTTTTTTTGTTTTTTTTTACCTCCATGATAGGGATATCTGATATCTTGGGAATTTCTTCCTATCAAGAAATCAAAAGTAATTACTCTGTTGAAGACAAATTATTATAAAAAGAGTTTCGCTTCTATTCACTTTGGGCATATTCCAATATCTATGCTTCGAGTAAATTTTTGTGGATATATCGTCATACTTTTCGCTCGTATTTTTCTCATAATTTATTGGTCATGGAGATATAGTTTCTTTGACAATTTTTATAAGCGAGACTATAGCGGTACAAAGTTTGAACGATTTTGATGTGAGTTATAATCTGCATTCAGACTTAGAATTCAAATAATAGAAAAAACAAGAAATGAAAGGTTTTATTTTTTTAGGTAGCACTTTCAGAAATCCTATTTAAAGTCCAAATTATGCATACAAGTTTTACTTTAGAAAAAAAAATTATTTATTTATATATTTATTCCTTTTTAAATGTCATAATATTAACCTAGATCTATAATCGAATATATCTGCTACATATTTGAATCTACAAATATGTATGCAACCTAGAAGTAAGAATTATATATTTATTCTTACATACAAATGCTAAAGAAACTTAAGGAATTGTTATTTATTATCAAATATTTTACAATATTTATCAATGAAAATTTTATATGTCTGCATGTTCGAAGATATGTCAAAACTGGCAATTAACAAGATATATAGATGAAAATTAGGAAGTAATATAATTGCCGAAATTGTAGAACCAATTTAATTTGTAGTAATTTAAATCTAATTTGATTGAATTAAATCCAACAACTGCTCTCTCTGCTTCTGCAGATTTGAGAATGATTGATTAAAAAGTCTATAAGGTAAACAAATAAATTTTTATATGGGGACTAACACTAAAGCTTGGGATCATTGTCAAATTTGGACAAATTCTGCCAACATGCAAAGGAATTTTCCAAAAATATCCGATTTCCTTCAGAAGACTACAGTAATGAAAACTAAATGCTCCATATTTTTCATATATACAAATATTGGAAGAACATTTCTGTTGTGTGTGATAATGTAAATCAAATTCCTTCGGCTATCCTCTTACAAATGTCCAATACCCATTTCTATCATTTATAATAATGACTTGCAAAACCCTTACTGCAATTGGTAGCCAAATCCGAAACGAAATTTAATGCTTAATAAGGTCTCTGGTTCAGAAGTTCTACGATGCGTCTGCTTTAAGGGACACTTTGATTTAGAGCACTGTGCATAGGATCTGTGATTACGCCTTGTTTGCATCGTCGTTGTTAGATGTCCATTCAGACTGAGTTGTGGCCTGATTAGATGAAAGACTCATGATTTCTGTGTCCAACTGGAAGGGAGTTCCGTCAAGTAAAACTACCCTTCAGTACACACAGTAATTATTTGTGGCTTAGTAAATTTCAAGCTACACATGATTCGGCAGTTCTGGGAGGAGATAACGTCATTCGAGTCCTTCATTGAAGCATGTTGTTAATAGACGGCTGACACCTAGTATTGTTGTCAACAAATGCGTCTATTGTTTTAAAGGGTCCAATTTAAGGCTCTAAAACGTGGAATCAAACACAGCTATTAAATTGTAAGGGATATTTAATGTCTAAGACAACATTTAAAGGTTTAATTTGAGGGCAATAATATCACATAGGTAAGGAAATGAGGGAATAAGTGAAAGCGATGTGCCATTGTGAATGTTATTCTTATTTTCTGCATTTCATGACGGTTTGAATACTTGCGAGATTTTAACATTATTCATTTATTTATAATTTTAATTAATTGTAATCAAGTTGTGTATTTACTTTCTCTATGTTTTCTATGTATCTATAGATGATATAAAATTAAGATTAAAGCTCTTTACAAAATTTTCTTCAGTATTTTCAAGAATTTATATTTTTTGCAATAGTGTTGAATTTCTTTATAAATATTCTGATTTTTATGACAAAATTCTAAATTGTCTAATCCTCAATAAGCATAATCCTTCTAATAATCCTCAATTAATTATATGGCTTTAATTAGAAATTTGTAGTAGAATTTCAAAAATAGTTATACACATTACGAATGAAACAAAACAAAAATAATTTAAAATATTATTCAATTATTATTCTATGACCATACTTTTAGAAAATGATTTTCTTCTAAACATAAATTGACATATTCTATGTTAAATGAAAAAAAAGTCCGAGGCTATGTTATCAGGATTTTTTAAAATTTCATTCTCTTTAAAAATAAGATTCTAGGATGGCGAAATAGTCAATTTCAAATTTCTTTTATCCGAGTAAGAATTTTATTTTTCGAAACAAAATTATACATAAAAAATTCATCAATGATCCTTTAACTCCTTTTTTACATACCCACACAAGCATGCATACACACACACACACACACACATTTATACATTACACACACACACCATTTTATATATAATTCTTAGTTTCAGTTTCGATTAATTTGACGTGAAACACTAATATAATGCACCTTAATGAGAACTGTAACAAGCTATTTCCATGAAGTTCGAAAGGAATATTAATTCATTTGTTTTCTTAAAATTTCATTTGGAGGAAATTATTATGCACTATATATATATAAAAATAATGTTTACAAAGAATACTGTGTGATTAAATTCTTGGATATTTACTTCGAATATCTAAAATTACCCAAAATTATACATAATAATAATATATTTTTTCCTCTTGCAGATAAAACTAATGTATCAATAGCGTTTAGTTACACTTCAACTTTAAAGAAAAAAATTTGTAATTATAATTACTATAGCAAAAATTTAGATAAAATAAATAAAACAGATTGTTACTGTAAGAAGGAAAAATATAAAGATTTTATAGATATTGATAAAGGTCATATTATTACAGGTAATTTAAAAATTATTGAATCCAACTCTTTAAGAGATTTGATGGGAAGAGGAACAAAATTTAGATTAAGAGAAAAAATAAACCATAACAAAATTTTGATTTCTATTGGTAATGATTTGGATGTTTTTATTGCCAAATTATCTAGAAAATACCACTGGCCTGCGGAAGGTTTCGGGGAATGGAAAGTGAGAATTTTAAAGGAAATTAAAATAAAATTGAATACTGATTTTGACAGATCTAAAGAACGTGGGATTTATTTTAGTAAAACATTAAAAAATGAAATAAAAAATTTAAAAGAAAAATTTGTTATTACAGTAATAGATAAATCAGCAAATAATTTCTGTTTAATTTGTAAATATTATTATAAAGAACTTTTAATTAATGAATATAACTCTAATGCAACTTATATGTTAAAGAACACCGGGAAAAAGGAATTAGATAAAAGAATGCTAGCTTTCGCAAAAAAAACCAAAACTAAGACTTGCTCTCTTAACTATCCTTATTTATTCCCAACAGTTAAATTTCATAAAAATCCATTAAAATTCAGATTCGTAACCTGTAGCACTGGTAGTTATAATTACCATACGGGTAAACATTTCTTTAAATACTTAAAAATTATCCTGGACAAAATAAAAAATGAAGACAACTTTATTATTTCTAGTAACAAAGAAGTATTGGATTTTCTTAAAGCTAACAACATTAATAAACTTAATACTTTTGATTTCGAAAATTTATACACTAATCTACCTCATGAAAAATTAATAAAGGTCTGCACTTTTATATATGACGAATATTTAAATGAAAATATCATTCCTAAAAATAACTGGCTTGAGTTATGTAATTTTAATATTACTGAAAATTACGTGTTTAATGGTATTAATTTTTATAAACAAGTCAAGGGCATTCCAATGGGGACAGCTTTCTCAAGTGCTTTAGCTAATATTTTCCTGCATTACTATGAGAAAAAAATAATTAAATATAATTTAATAAACGGGTGGAGATATATTTATGACCTACTTTTGATTAACTTCGACAATACTAATATTATTACTAATTGCTATCCAAAAGATTTAATTCTAAAAGATACAAATATAAATCAACTTGAGGCTACCTTTCTAGATTTAAAAATCGAAATTGCTAATGATAAAACAATAGTTGGTATATACGATAAAAGGGATGATTTCAACTTTAAAATAACAAAACTATGTAACTACCATTCCAATCTAAACTCTAAAATTTTCAAAAATCTAATTTTCTCACAAGTTAACAGGATGAAAAGGGTTTGCAATAATAAAAATTCTTATATTGAAGCATCAAATATCCTCCTTAAAAATTTAATTAAAAATGATTTTCCTAGAAATTACTGTAATGTCAATTTTTTAATTAAACAAGGTATGGTTTGGGATTAATCTTTTGGCTTAAATAAAAATAGAAATTTACTTGCATATTGGATCACTCAATAGATGGCGCTGGGTGCCTACCTCTGTTTACATAATTTACCGTTAACTTTCAAAAACAGGAAATCACAATCGATTGTTTAAAGTTTCCTTCACTGTTGGATGGTATGTTTTGGCCTTTTCGTTTTTAATTTTAATTTTAATGCTGTTTTTGTTTTTATTGTTATTGTTTTTATTGTATTTTTACTTTGTGGTTTTTTTCTAATTTGTTATTTTGTATTTCCTTTCTGTTAAAATGGTATATCTCTTGAGCATAATTTCGGGGTATTTTCGGGTCACGAGGAATCATTATTAGACTTAATGTCTGTATGTCCTCACAGAAAAAATCCCTTTATTTGAATCCCTGCCTGAGGGTGACCCTTGAAAAAGTCTTCAGGCCGGATTCTTTTTTAATATTTTTTAATAATTTTTTGGTTTAATTTTTATTTGATTTTTGTTTTTCCTATTAACTTGATTCTAATACTTTTGTTTTATATATATATATATATATATATATATATATATATATATATATATATATATATATATATATATATATATATATATATATATATATATATATATATATATATATATAATATTACGAATATTTTAATGAGCAATAAAGAGTAAAAACATATTTGCGTTTACTTCCTAAAATTTGCATTAATTATTTATATGCTCATGTAAATCTTTAAGACTCGAAATAGAAATGCCGAAAATGGAAATATTTATTATTTTTAATAATATTTCCCGAAAAAATAGCTAGCTCTAATTTTTTAATTGAATATATAAGCATTAAATTTGAAGATAATTCCAATTTTAAAGAGAATATGTGAAGAATAAATCATTAAGAAACGTATGAAGATGATTCCAAATAATTTTATTGAAAACAAAAGAAATAATTGCGAATTGAAAGGGTTATTCCTTCAGTTTCAGACTCTTCAGGCTTATTCCTGCTGTTTCCGAAATTCTACATTCCATTTTTTAACGTATAATTAAGTTTATATGAATCAAAGCATTAAATAGCTTATTTCCAATCTAAAGTAAGACGAATTTAATGAATGAATCATTATTTTTTTTCTTTATTCATCCATATATTTCATGTTCTATAGTCGCTCTCTCTATTTCAATTTCATTCCGAAAGAAAATCTTTTTTAAACAGACAAGGAACGGTGTTCTTATATCGGTATAAAAGCCCTAACTAACTTTTTTAAATGCAGATCCCTTTACTAAATGCATTGAAATGCTTAACAGCATATATTTTTTTAACATTGTTTCAACTCAACCTAATTATTGGGTGCAGAACCCGAAACTGGAGAATATAGAACATGAAAAATATACTGAAAAAATGTACATTTATTTACATCTATTAATTTAAAAAATCATAGTAGTAATCTTCTAGAAACTTTCTAGCATACGCTGCAATAAAAATATTTTCTCCATTCCCCCAGTATAAAGTTATAAACCTTCCCTAAGATCATGAATGGTTGGTTTCCATTGCATTGGTGAATAATAATTAAGTAAGATTAATCTTTGATTAAAACTAACATTTTGAACGCATATTTTTCGATCTACTTAAGAAAAAATGTGACACAGAATTACAAGTACAATCATAAGATCACATGCCGAATTTCATTAATTTAAATCATTGTATCCATGTGTAATTGTGTTTACATACATGCCAAAGTACAGACAGACAGACAATCAAAGCTTTTATACCCTTTATAAACAAGTATTTGACAAAGTTGTCTCAAAAGATTTTAAGGATATGCGTTTCAGATATTATTTGTGCACCATTTTTCTTCCATTTATAAATTTATTTGTGTTCTATTGTTATGGAGTTTTCATGCACTCGAACAGATAAACGGGCAGATGACTTCTAAATGGATTTCGCTTAAAATATGATAGAAGTCCGATTTGACCTTATATCTATTTGCTAAATTGCATCAGTCTACGTCAAAGTATTTTGAGTTATCGTGTTCACAAACAGGCAGATGGACAGATGTTTTATCAAGGAGGTTTGAAATGTGGAGATTTTATAAAGTGTTAGGTTCGAATGTTTTGATGATTATAATAGTTTCTTTATATACGAGGAAGTAAAAATTACCAATAAAAATAGTTCTCAAAAGAAAGGCTTTAGACAAAAAAAAGTTATTCTTATGAATAACAAAGAATAGATATCTAAAAATTTAAGGACTAATACTAACCATTAGCAAATAAATCACATCAACCATATTAATACACATAACTAAAAGTAAATAATTTTTTAAATAAGATATTTATAAAAGGTGTCACGAAAACAGTTTCTAACTTAAAACAAATTTCTCACACATTCAATTCACAAACACAATCAACTATAAAATTTGTAAAGCTAATTAATGATCTTTAAAACTATTTCAATATTTTGCATTGATATTGAAGTTGGGTCATATCCAGGCATACTTTATTACGGTATTCAACAAATCACCAAGCATCAGCAATCAGCAGAACTCGAAATGATTGTGAAAGTTGAAACCCGTGAGATGAACAAACATTTTAGACATATGGGATATTTTTATAGATGCACTAGTTTTTATATTTCTAATAAAATATAAAATGTTGAATTTTTAAGATATAAAATGCAATGAAATTTTTAGGATGTAAAATGCATAATATGTAAAATATATCAAATTATATTAAAGGGTTCTCTTTGTACAAATCTTATAAGAATTTTAACAGGATTTCTGGAGAATGTGACATTTATCATATGTCTCATAGCGTTTATAAAACTACGTGTTCTCAACTTTCATCTACTTGACCTTATTTTTTTATTGACTTTACTATTTTTTTTAAATTCTTGACTACACATTATTTTTATTATACATATTGTGATATTTATTTGTATTCAAGCTGTTGTGATGCTATTGTGCTTGTGTGTGTCGAACTTTTTGACCTTTGCTACTTTTCTGCTTTTTATTTGTGTAGATTTAGAACTTTGTAATTCTTTTTTCCACTGTTGCTTTTTTATGTGTGTTTTAATTTGCTTTATGGCTAGTGTTTCATGTTTTTTATTAATACACTCTGTAAAAGGAGTCAGTCTCGGTAGTATATTTATTTAAAATAAAAAATATATATGCAAATCGTATAAAGCATGAATATAAAATTCCCTCCAATTCAATATATTTACAATATGATAAAATTTACTTTGAGTAAAATGAAATCCAAAATGCAGCAAATACAAAATACCAATTTAAAAGTTCGATGTATAAAAAAACGAAATGCAAGAGGAAACATATTACAGCCGACATTCAACCGAATTCACTTGACTAAGACAACCGAAGGGAAAAAAGGATTTTAAAAACAATTATAAAACAGTACAAAAAAACTAAAATTACAAGACCGCTTCCATTAAAGTAAGAGTAAAAGTAGCCGGAGATGTGGCTCAGCTGGTTAGACTATTTTTATAGGTGTACTAGTTTACAGAATCTTACTACTTACGGAACTTACAGAATCTACAAATTTTTCTAGACATTTCAAACAATTCCTGCGTTTTCTTTCTCGTATACGAAGTATAGAGAAAGCATTATAATAGTCAAATATTTGAACTCGAGTTTTTGAGGAATCTCCACGTTTAAAACCTCCCAAAGTTAGAAAAACATATTTTTTTGGAAAATTTCCGTCTGTCTGTATATGACAAAGACAGTTGAAAAACAATTTGCTATATACGGATGAAATTTTGTGTATATCTTTGTACAAACTGTTTAGATTTCTATCGAAATTTGAAAAAAATACGTTTGGAGGAATACGTCTGTCTGGTTTGGAGGAACACGTCTGTATGGTTGTTAGAATATAAGTTAACACAATAACTAAAAAACAAAAACAGCTAGATAGATAAAATTCAGTATATAGATTTATTATCTATATAGTAAATATCTATCAATAACTGATAACGGCACTGAGACCCTATAATTATTTATTACTTTGAATGGCAAAGCTTTTTTTATGCATTAAGGACGCGGAAAACGTAATTAAACCCTTTTTTGTAGAGATTTGAAGTGCTACTGGTATGTTTTTTCCTTTTTGTTTCTATAATTGGTTGTGAATGTTATTTTATAGTTTATATTATGTTATTATAATTTTCGCTTAAATTTATTGTTTTATTTCTGTAAAAAATAGTTTATCTCCAAGGCCTCAATTTCAGGGGATTTTCGGGTCACGAGGGGTTAATATTGTTGGACAAAAGTCAGACCTCTCACAGAAAAAAAATCCCTTGTTCGAATCCCTGCCTGAGGAAGTCTCCAGGCCGGATTCTTAATTTCTTACTTTTTGATTTTATATTTATTCTTTCTGCTAATATTAACTTGGTATTTTTATTAATTTCGTTAGGTTTATCTGTGTTTTAGTAGCAGCAGCATTAGCGCTCTCTAAATAAAATTGTATATTTTTAGTTTGCCTCAAAAATAATTTTTAATTTTTTTAGTTTGTTTTCAGAAATAGATTTTTAATTTTAATTGAAATTTCATAATGCATATATTTTTGATTTTCTTATATATATATATATATATATATATATATATATATAGAGAGAGAGAGAGAGAGAGAGAGAGAGAGAGATCCTTATTTTACTTTTTCTAACAGTGTATATAAGTCATCGTGTAGAGAAAATATATTTTGTCCTTAAAGAAAATAAGCGATATAAAATAAAGTGTGAGAAAATAATATTAAATAAAACATCTATTGTAAGATATATCTTTTTAATTATAACCAATTCTTATAGTCTATTTTTTAAATATGAAATATGAAGGAAAAATCATAGCAGTCATCAAAAAATTCAATCTCGATATTTTTATGAATTTTTAAGCTTTAGACCAGCCAAAATCATAAAAATATGTTTGTAGAATTAATGTATATAGTTATAAAATGTCACGGATAAAACTGATGTATGGTTCTTGCGCCAATTTTGCAGTTTTCTATCAAATTTTAAATGGAATCCATTCGAAGTATTTCTGTTAAGTTATTCGAATCAAACGGTAAACACAGTAATTACAAAACAAATATAACTAAATGGATAAAACGTGGAACTCGGACTGAATGATGGAAATTAAATGAAATTTGATCCATATCCATCCAGGAACTGACTTCATTTTGAATTTTCAAAATCATATAAATACGACAAATTAAAAGCGCAATGATTTATATATTTGAAACATAATTAGTGATTTTAGGTCAAAAACTGCAATGCTGTATCAAATTTAGAATTCAATCAGTAGGAAAAAAAGTCATACAAAATGGCATTGATTTTTTTTCTGATGCTAGTACATTAACATATTCTCAGTGATTAATTATCATATTAACAGATTTATCCGTACTATTCACTAATAGAATGCAGTGGCTGATATTCAATTATTGGAGAATATGGAAGAAAATTTCTGAGAAGTCTCTTTCGCTGACTTATGGTTAAAACCTATCACAAAGTGTTTGTTTTTCAAATCTTGAGATACATTTTAAAGGAAAGTAAGACAGATAGAAGCAAGCTGTTTTTGAAGGGTCGAAAAAGTCGGTTAGTTCAAAGAGCAGTTCATGAGTTGTCAGTGACTTCCGAAATGGTTAGAAATAAACTTTACAAATCTCAAGAATGATGTCTTTCTTTGAAGCAGAATGAAATGTTGGATGCAGTTACTTTAAGACGTGCGTACAAGAGTGATGAAAAAAAAATCACAACTCAGATTTCCAATTTTGGTTGCCGTGACATAATTCCGAAAATTTTAAATGGCAATACATTACTTATTAATAATTTTATCTTCTCAATAAAAATATTACGAATGGCATAAGGATGATATTTATAATGTAGAAAATGCTGTGGGCTGAAATTAAAAAAAAAAGTTGAAACAAGCAATAAATGTAATGAAGCAAAACATTATTGTATCCAGTTTTACCACTTGTATTCAATGCAACATCGTGTTAAATGGTAAATTCATATAAGACAGATACTTTTATAATAAAATTGTAATCCACTCTCAAAGGAACCTATTTGTTATTAATAATTAGTAGTAAGCTCAATAATAAGAATGCACTTTCGATTTTAATTATTGAACTTGCGACGAGAAAGAGTAGGTAATGGAAATTCGAGATTTGGTTTAGAGGTTTGTTTTGAATTCCATAACAACTTTCTGGTCAATCCATGATTCAAGTTTCCAGTTTTATATATCTATACGTATACATTATTAGCTTAGCATTTTATTTCATAATAATGTTTTGCAAAATTTTGGAAGTAATAAATTTTTAAATTACTCTATTTTAATTAAGATTTATTACATTTGCTAGATCCGAATAAAGAATTTTGAGTATTAGTTATTGACTTTTACGTACGTTGATATGTATATTGCGTACCATACAATATAACAGCTTTTTTTCTGATCTTGAAATTTATGTGATTCGTACTTTATGACTTATTCATAAAAATTTGTTTTACTCTGCTGAACTTTAGGAAAGTTATTTTGTCTCATTTACTCTTTGAAGCAAGAACATTTTTGAGAAAATTCATGATTTTCCAATCGTAAAATTCTTATGAAGTTCACGAGAAATTAGTTAAATCTTCTGAAGTTCACGCCTTATTAAAGTAATTAGTTAAATTCAAAGTCATTTTAATAACTTAACAATTCATGCAACACCAAAAGTAACAGAAACGAATGGTAGCTCTTTCAATTTCTTTATATAGAAAGAAGAAGAGCACTTTATAATTTCTTTAATATAATCAAAGGAGTTTTAAATTGCTTTCATTTTTCATCAATAGATTAAATTATTCAAAATGTTAGAATTTTACATTTGTAATCGCAGAAGCATATATGACATTCAACAAAGAAGAGGCAGAAATATCATAAAATGAAACAATTCTGACAGCACATTATATTTCAATGATTTTATGGAAAATAATTTATTCACATTATTTGATAACTGGGACAAAGTAACTGATTTCTAAATCCCCATGTTGTGTTTTCCACATTAAAACAGAGATGTATTAAATTCAAAACTGACGACTTTCCACATACTGATAAATATGAATGATTTAGATAATTTAAAACATAATTTTTAATGGAAAAATCATTCGTTTATGCTGCATGTTTTTAAACTCGCATTTCTTATGAAGTAGAAATTGAAATGTATAAGGTAATTTGGTTAAAAAGCACTTCGTCATATGAGAGTGTGTATAATAGTAGGTCAATATTTTCTTAATAAATAACAATAAAATTATACAATATTACGAAATTTATGAACAGATCATGAGCATTAAAAGTCATCAAGTAACATATCGTGTGGGATAACAATAATAAAAAGTATTAACAATATAACAACAGTAACAAATATAAAAGTATTAAGTAATTAGTATTAAGTAAGTATTATTAAATATAAAAGTAAAAGTATTAATATAAAAGTATTAACAATATAACAACAGTGACAAAATTATAAAAAAAATTAAAGATAATTAATTGAGCTAAAAAAATAACGCGACTTTCGGTTTCAAAACTATGAAATGTGGAATGCCAAACCATATAATTAAAAAATTACATTTAATAAATAAATCGTTGCGCAGTAATTAATATAACATTAAATTATATTAGATTCTTTGTTTTTCAAGTTATAATTTTTGCGTATTTCCTTAGAATTTTTGTATCTAATTCATCAACATATCAGAAAATGACTGCTTTATTTTATTAAATAACGCAGAAAAAAATATATTAGAAAGAAATGAAGTTGCTATTTATTAGAATTAGAATCCGGTGCTTGGAAATATTTCAGCATTTAAAAGGAAATATACTCAAATATTTGACGCGCAAAATGCTTATGTTTTATTCAAGCTCAAATGATCTGAAATGACAGACACGTCACTATCCGAAGAGATAATAATCTTGCAGATAACTTCCTGCTAAGAATTTATTTCAATAAAGAACCCTAACTGGTAAATGACAGCTTCAATTTTTAGTTGGCAGACAGATGCTTTCAATTCTCTCTTGAAAACTTTCGTTTTACGGCATCAATTTAGGCACATCAATTTTACAGAGTTATATTGCTACGCGAATGAATTTAAAACGGCATCTGCAAATAAATGTCATTTTAAGGAAGAGCTACTCAATTATACTGACAAATCCAAGAGACTCCATAAATCATTTTTTAAATTTTCCGATTGGAAGTTCAACTAATTTGTGCTTGATTTAAATACTCGGCATTCGGGTTCAATGAATGTGTAGGTAAAGATTATGACTGTCCAAATATTTTAAAATATATTATTTGCCATTATTTAAAATATATTTCATTATCCCTCTGAATGAAATCTGGAGGTATTAGAGGTATCAAGAAACTAATTTTAGTTTTCACTTTTTATTATGGAAGCGCTGAATTTGTGATTTCGCATTTGTACATTCAATTTGTCATTTTTAGATCTCTGAGTATTTCATCGGCTGCATTTCATCGTTTAAAGTGTTTAACGAAATTGAAAATATCACACCATACTTACCGCCTTCGTATTACTATAAATAGAAAACCAATTAAAATTCGCTGACAAATTTGTGAAAACCGTTCACATTTGTGTATCCACTTTGTCATTTTTAGATCTCTGAATATTGCTTCGGCTGCATATTTATCATTTAAAAATTTTATAGAAACTGAAAATATCGTAACATGCTTACCGCCTTCCTATTGCTATGAATATAAAGCCATTGAAATTCGCTGACAAAATTGTGAAAACTGTTCACGCTTGTACATCCACTTTGTCATTTTTAGATCTCTGAATATTGCTTCGGATGCATATTTATCATTTAAAATTTTTAGAGAAATTGAAAATACCGTAGCATGCTTACCTTCTTCTCATTGCTAGGAATACTAAACCAATTGAAATTCATTGATAAATTTGTAAAGTTTACTGATGAAACTCGATGGTAATTAAGTGGTGAAGTGAAGGGTTGTTGCTGTTGCTTATCCCCCTTGGATTGCACACCAATTCAAATCAAGACCAAGAGATCGAAGAAAGAGAGATGCAGTAGCTTCTGAGGGAAAAGGCCCTTGAGCACCCGAGGGCAGAAGTCTGACTTTAGCTCATGAAGATGACATTCACATACTCGCTTGTCTAACCCCTTTTTACAGGGGGCTCTTTCACACACCTCACAGATAGAACACAGGGTAAAGAACAACCATGCCCGAACCAGGACTCGGATCCGGGACGTCCAGATCACGGGTAAGATGTGCTACCCCTAGGCCCGGACGCCGGGAATGGTTCGTGGAGAATGTGAGAATGCTTATGATGAAGAACAAATTGGGTGACAGTCTCTGATTGATGATGCTTGCTGTCTGAAAATTGCACAAAATCAATAATAAATGCATATAATTGCCATATAAAAACAATAAGAAACATTTGATGCAAAATTAAGAGGTCGTTATCTTGTTCCCATTTTATCTAAACATTAAAAAACTATGATTTTTTTTTTTACCGGCTTAATAGAAATAAGATATAAATAGGCAGTAATTATTAAAAAAATGTATTGTTTAAGATAATCATGTGTAACAGAGGATAATTAAATATATTCCAAGCTAGGCAGCGATACTATTTTTAGATCTTGAAAACTACAAAAAATCAGTCAAAAGATACTAAAAACATCTAATAAATAAGGAAATAGTGGCAAGAGCTTCACATTGCAAGTGTTTATGGTCTCTGAGAGTAGAGCGCAAGGACAATTCGAAAAGTGGTAGAGTTTAAGTAATATGAACAAAAACGAATCCATTCTTCATTTTTCTCAGCTTTTCTATTTTTCCCGAGCTGCTCTGCTATTGAGCTTCAGCTGCAAATAAAATCTAACCAAAGAAGTTAATTGGAAAAAAAGTTAAAAGAAGTTAGTGAACTGGGTATTTTATCACAATGGCTCAACAAGGAGAAAATATTTCCAAAAGTACAAAAAATGGTCATTTTACGAAATATTTTAAATTTAAAAAAAGCTATTTAAAATAAAAGTTATAAACTTACAAAGAAAATAATCTTAATAATTGCAAATAGATGAATAATACAATTCTAAACATGTTCTAAATCGGCTGTTCCGATGTAGAAGACATATATTTTGGATAAAATATTTCTATAATAAAGATAAAACAATAAACAAACTTTACCTTTAAATATTAGCTAAAAGATAAAAATTATCGAAAATATTTTTAAAGGTAAAAATAAAGGATTAAAAACGCATAATAACTTAAAGACTAGAATTCTTCATAGATTTTTGCGTAAAAAGGACATCCATGTTTCGCAAAAATTAAATAAATTCAATGAGGTTTTACTGAAAAGAGAAATTCTGATAAAGATTATTATCAAATTTATCTAAAAAAAAACTTGTAAAATCATGCAGTTTCATTTGTGCATCAATAGATCTGTTCCAGTGTGACATTCAATACCACATATCAATAAAGATAATTAGTCATAGGTTAGAAGATAGATACTTCTTGAAAGCTGAAGGCTTAACCTAAAATTCAAAAAATTTTCACTACTTCAATGCAATTTCATCAGTATGAAAAATTATATGGCAATTTATTGTTGAATTACATGTTAAGGTACAATATCTAGTAATAAATGCAGTTATAAAGATCGGAAAAGGTGCGTGTTTAAAAATCCCAAAAATTTTTTTTGAAAACTAAAAATTGTAATTAATAGTTAGTTTCTAAACAATAACAAAAGGGACTGTCATTCTTCAATCCTAAATGTAGGTTTTCTTTTATTTAAAATAATCTGATAAAAATAATAATTCTTTATATCTATTATTAACAGAAAATTGTTAGATAAAGCTTAATTAATTTGAAATTATTAACCAACAATTAATTATTTATTCTTTCTTTTTTGTTTTTAATATATTTTAATATACTCAGCTAAATAGTTAATTATATATACCTATAAACAGAATAAATATTGTAGAGATAGAATATTGTGAAAAGTTTGTTTCAATTGTTTTTATTTTACTAACTTTAAGTAATTTTTTTCTATGGTTATTTAAGAGATGACTATTATTTCTCAACTCAATTCTCCTTTAATTCCTATTTTTATCTTTTCAAAAATAAATTTTAATTAAATTAAAATATATTTTATGAAAAGAGGGTCCAAAATTGAAAGCAGAGAAAGGGATGATAAATTGCCAAAAATTATCCTAATTTATAAATTAAATATCTAAAAAATTATTAATAGTTATTGAGTTAACAAATTGCTAAATTAAGGTAAGAATAATTAATTTAATAACTGAAAAGATATCTGAAACTATTAATTATTTTAAATTTAGGAATTTTTCATTTATTAAGCAATGATATATTATACAAGGGAGTAATTTTTTTTTATATTTCATCATGCAATATATTTTTGGCATTATGTAAGTTACTATTTACTTCACTTGCTAAAAGAAAATATTTTCAATTTAATATTCCTTTTATGCGTATTCTCACTAGGAATGAAATTTTACTTTTAGCATTAAATCCCGATGTTTTTTATTTACTTGAAATACATTTAACCTAAACGGATTCATATAATATGATGTCAATTATCCATATATTTCTCTTTAGGAGTTAATTACGTAGTGGTTTAAGTTTATTTTTACTTCAGCGACATTTTATCTAATATATTTCAATAATTGAAAATATAAATAGAAGTAATTCTTATTTATAATTTCAAACACTTAAAATAAGTTATATATTGTATAATTTCAAAATACAGCTTTCGATTCTGAAATAAATGAAAACAAACAATATTAATTAAAAATAATAAATTTTTCATTCATATTTCAGAATTTCTTTTAAAATGCTTGGTAATCCTTTCAATTATATACCAGCAAGTTTTATTACTTCGTGTTTTGAAATCAAAATGCGATTTTTCCTGATTTTGTTAAATTTTGTCAAAGGAACTTTAATCGTTTGATTAGTTCAATTTCTGTAAAGTATTTAATTAATTTCTATAAAAAAAAAAATTTTGTCCCTTTAATTAAATGTTTTCGATTTTTACAAGTTCCATATATATTTATCTGAAGAAACATTGGTATTTATTATTATTGGTATTATCAACTGATCAAAGGCAAAATGTGTTAAGGAACTCCTAAAGTTTTTAAATAAATGTAATTAAATGTATATTTAATACTATGCAATGCTATATGTTTTATAATTTTTCATGTTATGCAAAATAGTTATCAAATTAATATTATCTTAATTCCTGTGAGTACAACAAACGACGCTTTTATATAATTCATATCTTTTAATTCTTTCTAGTTGATCTCTTTTTTTAATTATATAGTGATGAGAAGAAATGTCATAACACATATCTATAGATCATGGGCCAACAAGAATATTGTTGTTGTGACTTATGGCACTTTACTGGCAGACATGAATATTAAACCTCTGAACTGAAATGATAAGCTAGCTCGTGATGAACGTTCTTAGGCAAACTGATACTGACGAGCTGCACTCATTAAAAATTATTGAGATCTGATATGTTTTATGGTAAATTTTATCTATGAATAAAGTTTTTTATTGAAAATATGCCGTAAGTTTCTATATTAATATTTCCTCTTAAAAGTAAGAAAATTAAATAGCTGGTCTGAGTAATTCTGAGTGAAAATGAAGTACAGGGTTTTAATTATTTTCTTTATTGGAGTCTACAAAAGATTTAAAAAAAAATTAATACCTTTGAAGTCAATTGAAATATTACTGTCGTGTTTGAGAACGCATTTGAAACGATATTTTCTCTAATTAAAGTTAGGTCAATAGAGAGTTTCTTTTGGATCTATATGTGGGTAATATTGGGATAAACTCATTATTTCAAACTTGGTGATGTATTTTTTTTCTTTCAATCTGAAGCATATTTGTCAAGAAAAGAATTTAAAATAATAATTTTATTGGAAAAAGTAGGTAAATAAATTTGCATTTTTTAAAATATGCATGGGAAAAATCTCCTAATTTTGAATGTTGGATAAATAAGATTAATTTGGTTATTTTGAATCATAAGAACAGAATAAATCAACATTATGTTTTTCTTGCTTAAAAAGGATATTTACGCGTTTTCAGAACGATTTCGATAAACAGTTTTAAAAAAGAAAACGTTTTGGTATAAAAATTCTGGCAATGGCTTATTATTTGAAATGAAATATATTTTTCACTACTCTTAAATTTATTCTGCTTTCAAATTTTCGAATGTAAAAATCTTTGGGTGGAAAGATATGACTTTCAGTTTTCTAAAAGGAAATATTTCCATTCTATTCCATAATTCAAAAACTTGTCGAAACCGTGCATGATATTAAAGTTTCTGGATGCGAAATAAGAAACGCTTTTAATCAGAAAGGGAAAAAAACACTGTCAATCATTACATCTACATGGAAAGAAGATTCCAAATGACTATCCGAAAAGGGTGGGTAGTATTGTTTCAGATATTTCTAAAGTGCAAGCGTTAATAAGAAGAGAAAGTTCTTTAAAGCAGAAAGCCAATTACTAAGACTTTAAGTCTTTAAACGCATCTACAGCAACATGAAATAAAATAAGAAAGAATGACTTACAGCCTCTAAAAGGTAATAAAAACAACATTATGATCTCCACTATTTACAGACGCATATATATCTCAATCCAGAATTGCTTGTAGAATCATGTATCAAAATTATTTAAAAGAATAGGGGAATACAATGTGATCTTTGAAGCAACATATGTTTAACCAAATGATGCAACAAAAAAAATAGGTTTATTCATCACCAAAAACGGAGGGAAAAATTTAGAAACCCATCAAAGCAAAGTAAGTTAAGAATTCTCTTGTAATGAGAAATAAATAATAAGAAGAATAAAACATTAAAATAAACCCAAACACATTCAAGTAGAAATAATTATGCTTGTTATCTCCAGAAATTTTTTTTTCATACCAATTGATGAAAAAATTCTGACTACTGCCATGCTTGCTTCAAATCATATATATATATATATATAAATATAAATATATATTCACTATCTGCCAATAAGTATTTGGACACCCATGCAAATGAGGCTGTCTGTGGTCCTGATTTACGTTACGCCTTCTGTAAAATATCGTGTAGGAAACAACATTTCCATTAATCGCAGGCAAGATGCCACGTAATTCAAAGTTGTGTGACTTCGAGAATGGATATACTGTCGAATATCATAGAAATGCCGACCCTTAAGTGACATATCTAGGGAATTTAGCATTCCAAAATCGACAGTGGCATTTTTTATTAAGAAGTGGAAGGTGAGGGGTGATTGTCGGCATGTACTTCAACCCGGCAGACACACGAAACTAAGAGATAGAGACCAACGAGTGATGTCCCAAAAAATTCGGAAAAACCGCATCAAACCGATGGCCCACATACTCCAGGAGTTCCAACAAACATCCGAGACTGTTGTTTTGATAAATACAATCCTCAAGGAAATATATTTGCTTGTTTTCCTGATCGTTATACCGCCCATAAGTTTTTGATAACAAAATTCAGCTGCGTTGCTCGTTTGAAAAGGCACATCGAAAGTGGACTGGGACAGTTTCTCTACAGTGATGAATCAAGGTTCAGCCTCTACCAGTAAGATGGCAGAATTTGGGTTTGGCGCAGTTATGAAGAACGCTTTTTGCCAGAGTGCATTGTGCTTAAAATAAAGTTTGGCAGAGGTGGAATTATGGTATGGGGATGTTTCTCCTGGTACGGCCTGGGACCCTTCAATTACGGTAAGCTGAACGTCAACTTCTTCTCCACTATTTTAGACAAAATTGTACTTCCTACACTGTGGCAGTTTTACTGATTAAAACATTATTATTTCCAGGATGACAAGGTTACTTCTCATGGTGCAAGTTTCACCGCTGATTCGTATGATGAAAATGAGGTGAACTGACTAGCCTGGCCTGTGTCACAGTTCAAACTTGAATATATATATATATATATATATATATATATATATATATATATATATATATATATATATATATATATATATATATATATATATATATATATATATATATATATATATATATATATATATATATATATATATATATATATATATATATATGCACAGGTGTCTGAAAAACCTTGACTGCGGCTTTACAAATTTGCGTAAAAAAAGGTGCAAATTGCTATGAAATCAATTAAGATTTTCGGTATTAAACTTTAAAAAAGTACAAAATTTAAATTTTTGTACGGACCCCGTACAAAAAAATTCCCAGAGAGTAAAATGTGCCGCTTCCTCTAATAAGGTCATGTACGAAATTTCAACATTTTACACAAAATGCCTCAAAATATCAAATTACATAAATGATGACTTAAACTACTTTTCGATGCTTGGATATGAGTTCGCAAAGACAAAAAATCAGGTCGGATGTTCGTGTTTTAGGGGTCGTACACAAATTAACAAAGAGAGTAATGCTTGAATAAATAAATAATAGTTTTACTATTTATTGATTGAAAAGTATTTAAAATGTGCAGAAATAAAGGAAAGATTACATAAGGAAATATAACTTTAATAAAATATTACATAGGATTTTGTAAAGTTCAATGAATGTGCTATTTTTAAATTATATTCTGTAATTCATGATATAAAATTTTAAAGTAACATTCAGGAAGTATAGATTTTAAAATATGTATTTAAAACTAAAAAAATGAAGCATATTTAATTTTCTTATGATGCATTCCTGCTTCGCGTCATCTGCATTGAAACTGTAAACATTTGCAGTTTAATTTGTGACTGATCCTTCTCCAACTTTGTTTTAACATATATTTCAGAATTTCCATGATAAATTCTGAAATTTTGTACATGACCTTATTAGAGGATGGTACACATTTTACTCGCTGATAATTTTTTTATGCAGGATCCGTATAAAAATTTCAATTTTGTCTTTTTTAAAGTTTAATCCCCTGAAAATTTTAATCGATTTCATAACATTTTGCACCTTTTTTACACGCAACTTTGTGTTTTACAGTATATGTCTACGATTAATATTTAAGGAATAAAAGTAGCGGTCAAGGTTTTTGAAACACCCTGTATATGAATATATACATGGTGTCTCATATTCATACTTTTGAAATTCTTTGCCTTTCATGTGTAGGAAAGATCTCTTTCTAGCCGCAAACCAGGTTTGACAGATTCTGGAAAGCAATAGAAGATGCTTAGAAAAATATTATTTTAGAATTTTTATGAAAAATTATTTTATTATGTGAATTACAATGCGGAATTATAGTTCAGAAACAAGATTATAAGATGGAACATTTAGAAAATTTCTTTACATTTTAAACTTTAATTCAACGGCATCTAAATATTTTTAAAATATGTAAACCTCCTTTGTAAAATTATGCTAACAAATATTTGATTTTGAAACATACGAAGATTTTATTTGCAGAATTTCATAATTTCGAATCTTTGGCATGAGCAGCGGCTCATAGCATGACAACATTTATCATGTTTCCTTATATTAAAATTTAATTTCACCCCCTTTATAATGAGCACGCACGAAATATGCAATAATATATTCAAGACTCGATATTATGACTATTAAATTTAACTCAATATTGTGACTCATACAATATATTCACGTCTCAAAATCTGCCATTGAGATCTTCAAACGAAAAATGGAACATGTCAGGTAAACCTTATTTTTTTACTGTCTTTTAATTGAATAAATTATATTTGTGTAAATATCAAAAACATCCTTGGAGTTTTATTAAATTTTTATTTGAGGTCAGAAGAGATTTGATAAAATATTGCAAAGAATAAGGCAAAAAAGAAGCTAAAAATAAATTATGGAAACCTATATTTATTATTGTTATTCATACCAACCCTCAGATTTATGAATCAAATTTAATAGTCAAGACGATAGTTGACTCCATAATATTTAGCAGTTATGCTTAAATTGCATTCATGATAAATGCTATCTGAATAGTTATTTTTCTACGGTTACTTGGGCACTCACTGAAGCATAAAATAATGATTAACTCTTTAGCTAGTTCGCTATCACAAGGATGTATGACTTTTATCCCTATTATGCTAAATAAATTACCATCATATATTTTCTAAACAAAGTAGATATAGACTATGAGAATTAAAATAAATCGCATATTTACTGCTGGCATTTTTTTCCGATTTATCTATATTATAATCGTTTCTCTCCAATAGGTGGTTTATCCTGCCATGTATCAACCTAAATAGTATAAATATCGAAAACTTTCACTTTTATAGTTGTTAATAAATTAATTTTTTTCCGCTTAGTTAAATTATGAATTTTTGATGTTTTTTTTATATTGGAAAGGAAGAATTTGAATTTCATAAAAAGTAACTTCCTTTCTAAGAAAGAAAAAAATGAATTCTAGAAAGACAATTTAGTAATAAAATTAGATAATTAAACAAATAATTTATTACTTTACTAAAATTGGAAGTATTATATTTGTTTTCTACTGGAAATTATGTGTTTTATATTAAAGTTGGAATTAAAAGAAAAGGCAATATGTGCAGAAAACGAACAATGATAGTAAATCTTATTTATTTTTGCAAATTTGAATACAGCAATTTTTTTATCTTAATATCATTGGAAGATTAAAAATTTGAAATATGAGAATGCAGTGTATTTTTCTTGATGCATATAGATGAGTTCTCATTTATTCATTGCTTTATTCTTAATCATTTAAATAAAATTTCAAAAGAGTGAAAATAATCAGAATTACATCACATGTTTGATTATTTATATTTCATTTTTCACCAGGTTGAAAGATTATTTAAAATAGGTATAAACTACTACATAAATCATACTACTTTATCTACCAATCTGCATTTCATATATTTTATAAATCCAATACCATCTAACTGTTCAAAATCGTAGTAAAATAATATTATAAAGTAAAATACTTAAATAGTTATTCGTTATTATAAAATAAACAGAGTTAAAATAGGCTAACCGTCACATGATGGATAATAGCTGTGACTTGCCCAAGGAAATCTATTCATATCTGCCTTAACTATTATCTTAAAAAATAACTTTTACATCAGCTTAAAATTCAAAAATTTACTTTTTTAATTGCATCAATTCAATTTTCTTGCATTGACATTTTGCATTTTTATGTTTGTTCATTCTCATTTTTTATAAAATTTGTTTTGCTTTTAATATGAAGCAATGTTGTGATGCAATTCAAATTCATGTAGCAAAATACTAGATCTCATGACTTTGCCAAATTCAAATTAAAAAATCGTCGACCTTTAATATTCTCCGAGTGGCAAGAATTTCACATCCACTTTTATTTCGAAGTATATGCATTTCCTTTAAATTTTCACACCTCAAATTTAAAATAAACTGATTCAATTAAATTAATGTCTTTTAATAGTATCAAAGAAAGCGCTGAAATTTTAAAAATAAATCGTATTCCATGTTGATTGTTTGCTATCTAAAAAGTCAATAATCTAGGCTATTTTAATTGTATTTCTGAAATGAATTACCAGTAATGCAATATTCATCTGTTCTAATATCTGTCGGGTAAATGAGAGATATCTGTAAAATATTTTAGCAATTTATTTCTTCATTGAAATCATAAGTAGATATTTGAGGCAGACAGCACATTTGAATCCATTTGATCAAATATCTTCAAACCTTTTTATCAGCATTTTCATTTATACCAAAACGTCACCGTTCTATCTAATAAGTTTCCACATTACTCTGTAACTTAAAATCCCACATGAAATAGTCTAGTAAAGAATAATGGAGTTAAAGTGTCCCCAGACCATGAAGAATAATCGAATAAATCTTCGGAAATATGATATTCACAACTCATTTCGTAGCCTTTAGCTTCACCCTCATCCTTTTAGCTTCGACATTTCTTGAGAGAATCAAATAAATTTGTAAACTGCTGCGTTTCTATTAATCACATAAATAGAAAAGCTTCCAGGGAGTGCTTAAAGAGTCACGGAAAGATTCGAGGTTGTCATATTCCTCTTTGGAGAAATTATTGAATATTGATTTAATGGAAGTTCACGCGAAAGTTATTATGTCTTCAACTGACAAGAGGCCAGCCAATTTAGAAATGACAGCAGTCTTGGATTGAATACAATTTGAAACAGTTATTGCTTGCCAACAAAGTATGTTTAATATTGCTAGAATGTTTATTTATTTATGACGAACAAATTTCAATTTTAGTAGCTTCTATTAATGCATTAAAATTTAGAATAAATTTTTGAATGTTCTTATAGTGTAAATTTATCACAATCTTGTGCGTCTAGGAGTTTTAAAATTATAACTGCTTTCGATAATTTACAAATATGATATATTTGATATTTCTGATACTGTCAAATTACTATTTGAGCATAAAAATTAATTTCTTGATAGAAAAAAAGTTTTATTTTGATATTTCCTCTTAATGTTTTATTTTTTCCTGGAAGTTTAAATTTGGACTCACCAATCATACAATGAGCTTTCTGATTTTCTACAGATGAATTAACGTTTTTAAAAGAAATGTTTAGTTTCAATAAATTGTATTCAAATTTCATAATTATTCCAGTTTTATTTCCAATAGAGTTTATTTCATCTAATAAAATTTATTCCAAGATTTTTCAAGAGGAGACAAAACATTAATTATTATTTTTAAAATAAATAAGACGTTATTTAATTTTATTTTACATTTAATTAAATTTTTAATTACGTTCTATTTGTGATTTTGTGCTGCGTGGTTTTGCAAAATTTATAAAATAGAATATAATTTTTAAAAAAATTATATTTTTTCTAACAAATATATATCATAATTCTTTTTTCTACCCTTAATTTCTCTATGAAATTTTATGTTCTGCATTGGAATATATTTTATGCGAATATGCTTTAATCTACAGAGTGAAATGATCATCAAAATTCATTGAAATATCGCAATAAATCGCGTTATACATATCGGGCATCCCTGAAAAATTGAACAAACCAGCATTTCATTAAATATTGCAGGTAGGAATTTACTTCTAGTTACACGATTTCTTTAAATAAGATTGTAAATTGCATGAAAACATTTTAATTCTTGCGGTGGTTAATAGTAAAAATTTTTTTAAAAATCAAATTTTTATACCCCCCCCCCCCAAAAAGAAAAAAAATTAATGCAAAAGTGTCAATTTGTAAAACATTTCTCTCAGATTCATGCACATAAAAATGATGTTTCTGTCCAAAAATAATTCCGAAGATATGTTTATTTTTATATTTATAGGGAATAATCATAGATTTAAATGGAAACATTTATTTCTAAAATACATATATAATCAATACAGAAAGACTGTTCATATACAAATATTTATCTGGCATTACGTCATCATCTTCATGACTTGAAAGAAATTTTCAAATCATAATATTTAATGTTCTAATCATTTCAAACATAATATTGTCCACTTTGATCGACAGCTGGAATTTCGACTTTATAAGGAAGAGAAAAGAAATTTGAGAAAATGAACATTTAAGATATCACGAAGATGTACTGGAATACCGAAAAAGAAAATTAAAGTTTTTGCTCGAAGCTTTACATTTTCTAAAATTCATAACAAAGAGAGTTTGGAAAGGCTGACAATTTATGCAGTGTGTAATTGTAATGCTTGCCTAGTTGTAGAATATTACAAATATCTTTTCCGAATTCCTGACATCCTTACAGAAAGTTTGTGTACAGCACAGTTTAAAACTCAAAAAGATACAGGATCCTATCTTACCAGGAGAAGAACGTGCAGGATGATATCTTATTATAAATTGTACAGAAACTGACATTTTGGCTTATAATTCACGTTATCTTCATGATGGAATAAGAAAAGTCAGTTTAGAAATCTACACTCTAAAACAGGCAAAGAAGAGAATATTTCAACTTATTAATTGGCATTCATGTTATATTCTTGGAGATCATGGACTGAACTCCACAATAATTCATGAATAATTATACGATTAATATCAAAAATTTTGGAATTCGGATATGTTTCAATTAAAATCCCATTCTTCTTTTTTCAGAAATGTAATTTGAAGTGATGAATTTTGCTTTAATCTAGAATGAAGCATTCATCTTCAAAATGACCACTTTTCAAACTTTAAAAATCTATTCTTCGTACAAGCAAATCACTATCAGTGATAATTTTCTATGTATGTGAGGTGTAACATTTTTAGAACTCATTGGCTAGTTCCATTTTGTACAATAATATACCGAATGGTAACTGAAATATTCAATGATTGGTAATATGTCTGAAATGCAGTAAGGATAGTCTTTGGTAATACATGATCTAAAAATCCTTAACAAATTCAAAAAGCCAGTCTTTACCCTAAGCTATAAAATTGAACCATTAATTATTAAAATAATGCCACTTTATATACATGTCGAAGAATGAAGGATTCTGATTCTGAATGTTCAATAATTTCTTATAATGTTGTATTATTCTTGAAAATAACAATGAAATTCTCACTCTGACAGAGGTATGGCAATACTATCTGAATCAACGCATTTGTCTTTTTATATCTCAGATAAGTTAGCAGATAAAAGCATTAAACTTTATGCCTTTACAGATAAGCTTAAAGACGCAATATATAATGAATATAAAAACATTTTCGTTTTTATTTCTATAAAAATTAATTCTTATAGGTTTTCTTTATTTTCCTCCCCATGAGCTAAAATACTTCCATGTAATTGATTCATTTGTGCCTTATTTATTATTATTGCGCCTTACTTATTATTAGTACCTCATTTCATGAAACTCTGCAACTGTAATTATATGTCAAATCCCAGTATTTATGGAAATAAACAAGCGCTCCATTTTTTAAAACAATCTGTATATTTTACTATTTCTATATAATACAATAAAATAGTATGAATTAATTATATTATTAATCGGAGCATAACATTTAATTAAATAAAATTAGATCAAAAATTTATTAAAAAATTTAAATTTTAAATTTATTAAAGATTTAGATCTTAAATTAATATTTAACCTTATGTTCCAGTATGTCCAACTATGAAATGATTTAAATTCATACTGCACAAAGAGACACTCTATTTAATATATATGTGCTGTCACGAAACTTTTGACAATATTCTTATTTGACATCGAAAATATTCGTTTTCTGTTCTTGATATCCATTATAAACACTATATGTTTGCTTCCAAAATAAGTCGTTAATTGCACTATAATCTAATTTCTTGTGAAAATTAAAATCCATAAAAGAAATATATAACGATATTTGATGTGATATCTAATTAAAATATACATTTTTGCAATTTTTATTTAATTTACTCAAAGTTTTTGTTAAAAATTTCGAAACGCTTGGACGCTTTTAATGCATTTGGAATTGTATTTTTGTACTTAACAAAAATAATCTAGAAAGAAGATAGATTATTTGCACAATTTAGTGGTATATCTTTACTTTAATGCACATTTCATTAAAATCCAATTTTAAAAAAATGGTTAAAATATTTGGTAGAATTTTTCAAATATATGCCAGCAGTACAAAACAAAAGGAAAGTCCATAATATTTTTGCTGAAATATACATTTTTTTATACTTAATATATATTTTCCTCTTGATTTTTCAGCAAGTTAACATAAAAATTCTTTTCTTTCCATGCAAGAACCTGCAGGAAAAATATTCACTCTTTTTGAACTAACTTGACAGAAAAAATATTTACCTGCCTAATACTTTTGTTTATGTTTACACAGGGGCTTTAAAACAAATTTCCGACTCTTGAAGGACAAAATAGATTTTAGAACATCCTTTCAAAATATAAAAAGATGTGGTTTAAAATTCGTCACGAACTCTGACAGCAACGTGTTTTCTTGAATTCTGTCAGCATTCTACATGTGAGCGAACGCTTTTGAATTTACGTGCCTTTCATGGCAATTTCTAAATGTATTTTTCTTTTGTAGCCAAAAATATGCACAAAACGTGCAGTGAAAAAATGTTTACAATAAAACATTGTAAGTGTATGTTTTATTATTGTTTATTTATCCCAGCATATAACACGCTTGTTGAAAAGGTTGTTTATATGTGTGCCAACTGCACGAGCATTTATAAAAGAATTTATAATTCTCTGAAACTTTGAGCCCCTCTTTCTTTAAAGCCGTATTCCACTTTTTCGCATAATATGTATATTTCTTGTAGTTTCATTAAAATGTTATAAATAATTTTTGGCATAAAATGCTTTTTTATGCAATCGATAAAAATATATCAAATCACATACTTAGAAATGAAAAATAAACAGATTTACAGAATTTACAGGATTTACAGAATTTACAGGATAAAAAGTTAAAAAAATACAAAATGAAAATGAAGAATTTTTACTAAGCAACTTTTCTAGCATATTCAAATTTTTTTTCTATGCGTTTTAATCAATATATTTATATGTATCATTATTTCGACCATATGGAATGGATATTTCATTTAACTATCAAAATAACACCATTCAGTTATTGATATATAATATAATAGTTCAGTTTTTGAAATCGTAAAATCATTCAGTTATTGAAATCATAAAAAAAGTTCAGTTTTCGAAATCATAAGATTGTTCATCTATTGAAATTATAAAATTTTTAAGTTATTGAAATCAAAAAATTGTTCAATTACTGAAATCATAATATCGTTCAGCTAGTGAAATATGGAGCAGAAGCATAGAACATACAATATGTTATATACTGAAGAATTCAAGATGAAAATTTCGTTTTAAATTAAAACCACTTCTCCTTAGTTACAAGAACATTTTAAGTGACATCTAATGACAACAGAATTGACTATTTCACATAAAATCTCACAGCCATTCATTTCTTAAATTAGTTTATTGAAAAACAGGTTCCAAAAAATCTACGTGTTGTTCATCTAAAGAGCATCATAAGAACATGAAATGACAGTCACAGTTTCTTCATCTTTTTACGAATTTTTGAAAAATAAATAGTGCCAAACATGGTCATATAAGAAATATATAATAAATATATTCATATATCAAAGATTAAATTTTTTTTATATATAAATGTTTTATTTTTATGTAACTTTGTTCATTATAGCTTTGAAGTGTTATTGATAACTAAACATTATTTTGATCTTAATTTTTCATATCTTTATGCACTAAATTTATTATTTTAAACTTTTTATGAGTCTTTATTAGTTGTTAATTTCCATGATGAAAAAATAATAAAAGGAAATATTAATAAATTATTCGTTTTTTTTTCTTTTTTGTCAAAATATATCCTGTCCGAAAGATTTATAACAAATGTATAAATCTTAGGACATCCTGGTTATGTACTAAGATGTCCTAAAGATTTATAACAAAATTATATGAAAGAATAATTAGGAATGATGATTCCGATTTTGCATATTACTAACATGACTCATAAATTTATATTTCATAATACTGTTTATTTCCTAGAATCTAACACATTATGAGAAAGATTTTTTACATTAAACCTTTAGCTGAGATTTTAGTAATTTGTTTTTATCCGATTTTAAATTAGAATAGCCATGAATTGTCTCTGATAATGATTTAATCACATATATGATCAAAATCTGTGATTGATTTGTTCATAATTGATAATGAGAATAATTGATTGATTATTATCAATCAATTATGATTGATTTGATCGTAATTGATTAATAATGATTTAATCAGGAAAATTCACATAAAACTTCGTATCACATCAGTTTTAAAATTAACCTTTTCTTTTTTTATGTGAGGTTTATGGAAAGACTGTTAGAATGCTGTAATTTGTAACAATGCTTAACATGTAAGGCAAACAATGTACCATAATTATTTTTTAATTTATAATCTTCAAACATTAAAATTGCTTAGCTATATTGTGGACAATCGAAATATCTCAAATTCAGATTTACTAACTTTACCGATTCTAGGATAGGCAATTAAAGACTTTTTGTTACTAAATCTCATATTTTATATTTTTTTTAAATTTACCAGCTGACAAAGATATCTCAGTGTTTTGTATTTTGAGGCTTTTATAAGCAATGTTTACAAACTCTAGTTAAAATTAACTCTATTACTGGCATTCCAATCAATTGTGCACTTTTATTTACTTATTAAGACAATAATAAAAAATCACATTTCATCTTGCGTATCTATCGCCGCTGTGTTTATTTTCTTAACTGGAACCGATAAATATTAATCTGGAGTCTCTGTAGAGGATTTTTCTAGAGTAAATGAACTTTCCTAATGAAGACAAACCGAGCACTTAGGAGTAGACACGCTTTAATGGGCACTCTAATGTCCGCAATCATCTTCAGCCCCTGGTTGATAAAAGCTGTATCTTGTTAAGTAACGTTTAACAGTGAAATAAACACTCGCGTTATCGGGCAACAGTTAAACTTCTTTAACTACTAATGGGCTCAATAAAAGCTTTGCTTTTGTTTCTAAACTTAATTATCAGATTTGGGCTTGCTAATGGCTTTTTCTGAATGTATGCTTAAAAATAATGGAAGCCGCTTCAAAAACTCTAAGGTTTATTATTTGTAGAATTGTATTCAATATGTTACATTAAAAGATGAAAATGAAATATTATTATAACTAATCAAATCTTTCTAAAAAGAATCAGTAGAAATGACTTCTTAACCACTTAACTGTTTTGCCCGTATGCTGTACGTGCACCGATTTATTGAATTTTGATAGTAGTGAGCAAAAAATAAACCATTCATAACGATTATAATTCAATATAAAAATTACTTCTTATACATAAATAAGTGAAGTATTCAATGGATTTTCATTTGAATCAAAATAAAAAAAATTCCCAAAATAGAAACTGCCATCTTATTAGATAGTAAAGAAAACAAAACAGTTAAGTGGTATATTAAGTGGTATACGAATATAAATTAAGAATAGAAAAAAGTAGCGTAGTTAAACAACTAACCTTTCTGGTTTCATTGAATTCTCAAGGATTAGTGATCTGAAAGTCATTTGAAAGCTTTTTTCACTTTTTCTGAATTCATAAAAATGAAATCGCTTCAAAAACTACAAAGTTTTTTATTGTCAGAATTGCATTCAGTATGTTCCATTAGAAGATATCACCACTTGCGATATTTTCAAATGCCTAAAATTTCTTTATCAACTTTACTTGACATTATACCTCATGATCTTTTTTTTTTTAATTTTTTTTTTAATTCCATAAAACTTTATTATTTTATTTATATTGTGTTTATTTTTGAGAAATCTCGTTTATGGCAATTATTAGCAAAAATTCTATTCTCTCGTATTGCTATGAATTTATCTCTCTGTTTGGCGCAGCATAGTCAACATTTTGGCTTTTGCACCATAAAAACCAAAACAAACCAAACCTGTTATGGTCCTCTAAATTGACTATGAATGTATTACAGAAGAGATACCTAACAATGGCTAATCTAACTGTGATAGATATTAACTTACTCTGAAACAAAAATCATTGTTCAAAAAAGGTTTTGTTTGAAATACAAAGTATGATGCAATTCTAAGATAGATGGCTTGATTTATAATATTCGGTGGGGAATTCGTGATAAAGGATCATTTGCATCAAGATTCTTAGAAGTCTATTCTGCGTGGGCTGCAGCGTGATTAGATGAAAGGCTTGTGAATTCTGCATCCAACTGGAGATTCTCTGAAGTATAATTACTCTTCAGTGGACACAGTAATTATTTGTGGCTTTGTGAATTTCACTGCTCACCAATTTCACAAATCTGTGTAATTGGAGATATATAGTGTCATTTGAACTTCTCAATGAAGTTCAGTTAACAGACTACTGTTATTTCTCAGGTACCAGTAATCGTAATTCTTGTCTCAAAGGGATATTATTCTAAATATTCAGACATGAAATTCATAGTGACCTGAAGAGCATTTAACGTGGAATAGCTATATGGTTTCTGAGATATCGTTTAAGATATAATCTGGAGAATAGTAAGATTTCAAATGTAATAAAATGCCTAAGGAAAAAAATAAAATATATCTTAAACAGACCATCCAGGAAAGCTCTTAATGGAATTTTTTCATTTTATATGTTTTCATTTATTCTTTCTTTGCTTCTTTATGTTTCCATTCATTTATAGTTGAAATTTTGAAACTAACTGTTTATATATATATATATATATATATATATATATATATATATATATATATATAAATTTTTGAGAAAATGTAAAATGAAATAAAAGGGATTCAAATAATATTAATTATTAAAGTTCATTGATAAGAAATAAATGCCATAAACATAATTTGTAAATACATAATTATGAGAAACATGTGGTTATTTAAAAAGTAAGTATTTCTGCCTGAGTAAAAACTTTAAGGCCACCAGTCATTTTTTAAAAATAAATATGATATAATCGTGTAATTACCATTGCAACTACCGGGTTGTGACAACGCTGCAATTTTCATATTTATCATGCGTTTCTTCGAAATATTGGTGATCTTTGTGAAGATGGCGAAGGGTAAGAAGTTAACAGATCGTGAAAGAGGACAGATCGAAACTTTGTCTTCAATAGGAATAAGTAGTCGTGCTATTGCGATAAAGATAGGAAGATCAAAGACTGTAGTCAACATTTTTTTTTAAAATTGAAAGACAATTATGGTAAAAAGAATACTGGGGGAAGACCTAAAGCTTTGTCCTCGCGTGATGAAAGAAGAATTTGCCAACTTGCATCTACTGGAAAGTACTCAACCAGGAAACTGATTCCGACGACAGGTTTAAAAGTTTGTCAAAAAACGATTTATAACACAATTAGAAGTCTGGAAGGTTCACTTATACAGCAAAATTGACTAACCCTCAGTTACTGCAGGGACACAAAATAGAGCGTTTGAACTTTGGCCAGAAAGTCATGACCTGGGACTACCAATGGATAAAAATTATTTTTTCTGACGAAAAAAAATGGAATTTGGATGGACCAGATGGTTGGAATTTCTACTGGCATTATATAAAATGAAAAAGAAATATTCTCCAAGCGCCAATTAGGTGGTGGGTCTGTCATGACTTGGGGCTGTTTTGCTTACAATAGTGTGGGATCATTTGCATTCGTTTCAGGTAGAATGAATTCACAAGGATACCAAAATGTCCTAACAAATCATCTTTCGCCAAATGCTGAATGTCTTGCTGGAGAAAATTGGAAATATCAGCAAGACAATGCATCGATCCATTCGAGTAACAGCACAAAAAATTGGTTCCAAGTCAACAATGTTGAAACTGTGAAATGGTCAGCTAGATCACCTTACCACAACCCAATCGAGAACCTTTGGGGGTGACTTAGGAAGAAGAGTTTATGCGAATGGGAGACATTTTACATCAACAACAGAGCTGAATTCTACTATCGAAGATGAATGGTATAAAACCGACCCCACCCTTTGTCAAAAACTCGTTTCATCCATGAAAACACGAATATTTGATGTAATTCAAAGAAATGGCTCCTACACAACATTCTAAAAATTTGTAATTTTTTTCTTATATGTTATTTTCTATGTTGGCCTTAAAGTTTTGTATATATATATATATATACTCAGACTGTATATATATATATATATACAAAAGTATTAGAATCAAGTTAATAGGAAAAACAAAAATCAAATAAAAATTAAACCAAAAAAATTATTAAAACAATATTAAAAAAAGAATCCGGCCTGAAGACTTTTTCAAGGGTCACCCTCAGGCAGGGATTCAAATAAAGGGATTTTTTCTGTGAGGACATACAGGCATTGTCTAATAAGGATTCCTCGTGACCCGAAAATCCCCTGAAATTATGCTCAAGAGATATACCATTTTAACAGAAAGGAAATACAAAATAACAAATTAGAAAAAAACCACAAAGTAAAAATACAATAACAAAACTAACAATAAAAACAAAAAACAGCATTAAAATTAAAATTAAAATTAAAAACGAAAAGGCCAAAACATACCATCCAACAGTCAAGGAAACTTTAAACAATCGATTGTGATTTCCTGTTTTTAAAAAAGTTAACGGTAAATTATGTAAACAGAGGTAGGCACCCAGCGCCATCTATTGAGTGATCCAATATGCAAATAAAGTTCTATTTTTATTTAAGTCAAAGGATTAATCCCAAACCATACCTTGTTTAATTAAAAAATTGACATTACAGTAATTTCTAGGAAAATCATTTTTAATTAAATTTTTAAGGAGGATATTTGATGCTTCAATATAAGAAATTTTATTATTGCAAACCCTTTTGATCCTGTTAACTTGTGAGAAAATTAGATTTTTGAAAATTTTAGAGTTTAGATTGGAATGGTAGTTACATAGTTTTGTAATTTTAAAGTTGAAATCATCCCTTTTATCGTATATACCAACTATTGTTTTATCATTAACAATTTCGATTTTTAAATCCAGAAAGGTAGCCTCAAGTTGATTTTTATTTGTATCTTTTAGAATTAAATCTTTTGGATAGCAATTAGTAATAATATTAGTATTGTCGAAGTTAATCAAAAGTAGGTCATCAATATATCTCCACCCGTTTATTAAATTATATTTAATTATTTTTTTCTCATAGTAATGCAGGAAAATATTAGCTAAAGCATTTGAGAAAGCTGTCCCCATTGGAATGCCCTTGACTTGTTTATAAAAATTAATACCATTAAACACGTAATTTTCAGTAATATTAAAATTACGTAACTAAAGCCAGTTATTTTTAGGAATGATATTTTCATTTAAATATTCGTCATATATAAAAGTGCAGACCTTTATTAATTTTTCATGAGGTAGATTAGTGTATAAATTTTCGAAATCAAAAGTATTAAGTTTATTAATGTTGTTATCTTTAAGAAAATCCAATACTTCTTTGTTACTAGAAATAATAAAGTTGTCTTCATTTTTTATTTTGTCCAGGATAATTTTTAAGTATTTAAAGAAATGTTTACCCGTATAGTAATTATAACTGCCAGTGCTACAGGTTACGAATCTGAATTTTAATGGATTTTTATGAAATTTAACTGTTGGGAATAAATAAGGATAGTTAAGAGAGCAAGTCTTAGTTTTGGTTTTTTTTGCGAAAGCTAGCATTCTTTTATCTAATTCCTTTTTCCCGGTGTTCTTTAACATATAAGTTGCATTAGAGTTATATTCATTAATTAAAAGTTCTTTAAAATAATATTTACAAATTAAACAGAAATTATTTGCTGATTTATCTATTACTATAATAACAAATTTTTCTTTTAAATTTTTTATTTCATTTTTTAATGTTTTACTAAAATAAATCCCACGTTCTTTAGATCTGTCAAAATCAGTATTCAATTTTATTTTAATTTCCTTTAAAATTCTCACTTTCCATTCCCCGAAACCTTCCGCAGGCCAATGGTATTTTCTAGATAATTTGGCAATAAAAACATCCAAATCATTACCAATAGAAATCAAAATTTTGTTATGGTTTATTTTTTCTCTTAATCTAAATTTTGTTCCTCTTCCCATCAAATCTCTTAAAGAGTTGGATTCAATAATTTTTAAATTACCTGTAATAATATGACCTTTATCAATATCTATAAAATCTTTATATTTTTCTTTGTTACAGTAACAATCTGTTTTATTTATTTTATCTAAATTTTTGCTATAGTAATTATAATTACAAATTTTTTTTCTTTAAAGTTGAAGTGTAACTAAACGCTATTGATACAGTAGTTTTATCTGCAAGAGGAAAAAATATATTATTATTATGTATAATTTTGGGTAATTTTAGATATTCGAAGTAAATATCCAAGAATTTAATCACACAGTATTCTTTGTAAACATTATTTTTATTATTAAAAAGTAAATCGTTTTTTCCAATGTTAAGTTTACATTTAATAAGATCTAGAATAATACATTTAGTGTACGAATTTTTAAACTCTAATTCCCCGAATTCATTATTTAAAAACCATTTCATTTTATTATTTCTAAGACCAAAAATGTATTTCCTAATTCTGTGAATGTTTTCACTATTGTGTTCCAGATTACAGTAATTTTGAAATTCCTCAAATATAATTTGAAAATTGCCTCCTTTCCCTTTACCTCTTTTAAATCTTTTAGAAAAGTTATCTATATTTAGAAATTTTTTAAATATGTTAAATTTGTTATAAATGCAATTATTGTTTAAATCTGCATAACCTTCCCCATTTAATTTACTATTGAGACCATAAGGAAATAAAGTTTTCAGGTTGCAAATATAAATGTTTTCCAGATCTAATCTTTTGTTTAATTCGTTAATATTGTCTTCTAGAATGTAGATATTAATATTGTTAAAGTTATGGTTTTGAAAATGCTCCAGTTCGAAGTCAGTGGTCCTATTTTTATGAAGTTTTTTATATCGGATCTGTGATTGTTAATTCTTAAATTAAGCTCGGTGCTAGTTTGGCCAATATATTTTAAATTACATTCTGAACAACTAAGGAGATAAATCAAATTTTTGTTTTTACAGAATATTTGTAATTTTGAGTTTTCATTTTTGATCTGTTCCTTATCTGCTAATGGACATGTCCTACACTTTCCGTTTCCACAAATTTTATATTTTTTTGTATTTTTAAGATTTTTTAAACAAAACAATTGTGTCAGTAATTTTTTCTCCGTAAATGCTCCTGACACAAAGCTATCCACAGTGCCCCTTGGTAGAGCGCGCGACGGGCCATGCGCTATGATAAATTCGTTATTAACTTTTTGCATAGTTTAATTTATTTATTAAAATGAAAATATATCTCCCAAACGCCAAAAACAAGGAATTCTCGAAAAAGTAAAATCAGGAAAACTGATCTGAAAATTCTTAAATTTTTTAGGCAATACACCAAAAAACCTATTGAACCCCCCACCAAAACCAAAAAAAAAAAAAAAAAAAAAACTATTAAAAATATTTTATTTAAAAAATTTTTTTAAAAAATTTTTGCAGTTCGTGGAACAGCGCACCTGCAGCTAAATTCCAACCAAATGCAAGAACGAGTAACCAATCTAAAGTAAGAAAAAGTTTGAAAACGAAACTAAAATGAAAACGAAACAAAACAGTTTCAAAATCGCAACTAAAATTTATTACCTATTTAAACTAAAACCAAAAAGGAACTTCATAGTATTTAGAGAGCGCAATTGCAGCTACTTCTAAAACACAGATGAATTGATACAAAAGTATTAGAATCAAGTTAATAGGAAAAACAAAAATCAAATAAAAATTAAACCAAAAAAATTATTAAAAAAATATTAAAAAAAGAATCCGGCAATATATATATATATATATATATATATATATATATATATATATATATATATATATATATATATATATATATATATATATTGCTTCGGTATCATTAAGAATTTAGGTTTACAAATTTATTTTGAATTAAACTATGTGTTTTTAATTTAAAATTTTGTTACACTAACTAATATATAGCTAACTTTAATTAATATGTAGTTTAATTTACAAATATAATGCCAACTATTCGACAAATTAATCCACATCGAATTCAGAATACCAAATTTCAGAGCTAAGGAGAGAATCAGTAATATCTCATGTGACATTAACTGCAACTGACAGTTGTGCAGAAGTCGGTCACGATAGTACTGACTGCATTGCTCAAGAGAAGTGTGTGAATTGCAGAGGGGAGCATACTTCTTTCTCTCGGGACTGTTTTGCCTGGAAGCAGGAAAAAGAAATAATTTCAATTAAAATAAAAAACCAAATATCTTATCCAGAAGACCAAAAATTAATAAAATCTAAAACTTCTACTACTTGAAATGATTATGCTTCTGTCGTCAAAAAATTATCTACCATATCAACTCAATGGGATCTAAGAGATCTACCTTCTGGCATTAGTTTGAAACAGTCCGACTCTGCACAAGTAGCATGTAGTTCAAATAATATACTAATATCTTCTCCACGCTCTGTTCCCCCAGTTTGTGAAGTCGTTTCTACTTTACTTAATTTAACTAGTTTTACACTTGTTACGCACACGTAAAAGCTGAAAATGGCATCTGCTGTTAAAAGAAAAAAATGTTACCAAGACTGAAAAAATTTAAAAATTTTATATTGTATCACCTCATGAAAATTCCAAAACAGGTACTTTACAAAATACTCCAGATACTTCTATTCAAACCAAATTGCTTCCTTCGACTGACACTGTTATCCTTCAAAAGAAACAAAAGTCTTGGGAGTCTGATGCTGATGCCGACATAAGCTCCTCCTCTGTATCAGATGGGGACACATTAGAATATAACATGTCTGAGGACTTGGAGGACTCCCCAGAAGTGATTAGTTCTCCACCTCCTTACAAACCCAAAAGAGAAAAAAAAATATTATTCCGACAAAACACAAAAATATTTAGCATTTTGCTTAATTTTTTATCTTTAATATTGTTATTTATTACCATCAGTTTTCTTTTGGTTTTTATCGAATAACGTAATTTCGTATGTTTTTAGTTCTACATTGTTTATTTATACAATAGTAAATCCTTTAATCCTTTTATCTATTTACTTTACATCTGTTGCTCTAATTTAAGATGTTTCAGATATATTTTGCATGTTTTGCAAAAACTGACTAACTGTATTTTACCATTTATAAATTGTATCATGAAAAATTTCAATGTTTTTAGAATTTTAGCACTTTTCGTACAACGTCACCATATATTTTAACACCATGATCTTGTTTATCGACCATACGTTTGGCGTAGTATACCCAAGAGTGGCTCTTCTGCCAATAAAACCAACCAACTTGTCTCACACAGCTAAAACTCTCTACATAAGAGATATTCATGAGAAAATTAACCCAATTGGAAAATATCGAATTTCATCAAAAAACATTCAAGTAAAGGTTTATGAATAGGAAAGGTCTGGAAACCAGAAAAGAACTAGGAATAAATTCAGTTGATAAAATATTTAACTACTTATCAAAATTTCTGCTGGATATGTAATGCAAAATTGGGTTACAGGTCAAAACCTGAAAATCTTCTTTCATCCATCTATTTAATTATTTAGCTTCAAACCATTTCAGAACAAACTATTAATTGCAGTTGTTATTGAAACAATTAAATGATTAAATTATTAAAAACAATATTACCAATTTAATTCATTCAGACAAACTATTTGTTTTTATTTTTTCGATTTCCTTAACAAAGCAAAAATATTGAAGTCATATATGTGACTGAAATGTTTAAATTCAACTTCTGAGGCGAGGACAATGTCTGAACAAGTACACTCTTCTCTAAACTTCCGCACGATAACAGCGGGTGGAATTAAACTGCACCAAACTCGCTTACGCAGCGGCCCTTCGGTGGAATCAACCATCCGGCTTTGTTGCCGAGACCTTACCACAATTTTCCCTCGGATAACGTAAATCGTTCTCCTTTGTAATACAATTAAATAGAAAATTTTCTTATTCATTTATGTCAATAAACTTATGAATAAACATCATCGCGATATCTAAATTATATTTAAAAAATTTTATTTTTTCTTACTAAAAATTCATTATGACTACATTTTCTTCTTTAAACTAACTTTACTACATGCTTTGCAATACTACACTGGTTTTAATAGAGCACCGAAACTTGATAGCCATCATTTTACATTTAAAACCTCCTTTAATTCCTTGCCATAAAAATGTCATTTTTGTCTTGAAATAACATACTTAAACAATCTTACAGCGAAAACAAGTATCTGCTGGAAATTCAATAAAACCAATATTTAGTTTCCTCTGTCGAAACTACAACCCTTTTAAATGTGATAAACACAAATTCTACTCTGAATCGAGAGCCTTCATGGAGCCAAACGATAATCAAGAAGAAAAGGGTATCGCTTAACAGAACAAATGTTCCCTTTGAACGGAAAACAACTTCCGGGAAAGTTGATGTTTGCCACTTCAGTTAATTAATAGCTTCTTGATACATATCCCTTGAAACTGCATTTCTCTCAAGAAGCATTTGTTTGCATAGAAGAATACGAAAGAATTAAGTGGGAATGGTGTACAGAAAGTTGGAGTTTGATTTTAAGGATCCAAAAAGTAAATAATTCCTCCTTGTGTGATTGCTGTTCGAAACTTATTTAATTATAGTTCTTCTCCTATTTCTGTCTTTGAAATAAATTGTGTGTAAACCTTAGAAATTGCTAATAAGTTCTAGCTAGGGATTGCAATACCGGGATAACGAATACCGGTATTTTGAGCCATTTGTACAATTTTGTAATACCGGTATTCACAAGTTTAAATAACGTTTTTTCGGTATTTACTAGAAATTTTTAAAATTGTCTGCACTATATGTTCAGGGAACGCCAACATAGCAAAATAGTATAGATTTTTATTTTCATGTCTCCCTAACGGGTGAAATTAATTAGACTATGAATGCAAAATTGAATCGTACAATCAAGAGAAGTGATAAAATTCTGTTTGAGAATGATTGTAAAACCCTCTGTGCTTTTGCGCATGCGTTAGGATGGGTTTAATTCAACAAAGGGTTGAGGGATTTAGGGGTGAGAACAAAGATGAAAGGAGGAGATGTTTACATTTAACACTGAAGACTCGCGGCTTTATAAGACGTAAACATTACAAATAATTAGTAATACAGAAGGAAAAAAGTACTAATGCACAGTAAAATATTTCAGAACAATTTTTATTTCATATAAGGGGCATAAACATTAAATTATGAAGAAAAATTTATGTTCTCAAAATTTGGTAATTACTTTTTTACAAAATAATAATGATCTTTTTTATATTAAAATGTTTCTTTTTATATGTTATTAAATTTTTTCAGGAATATTTTAATTCCCCGTTTTCTGCTTCTTGGTCACAATATTTAAAGATATTATTCAAAAAAAATTTCGTACCATTTCTAAAAGATTTTTTATCACTTTTGGCTACACATATCAATACAAATTTTTAGTTAAAATAAAATGCTGTCAAAAATAACACAACACTCACATACACGTGAAAAAAGAATTGAACTAAAAAGTATCTAGTTGGAGAAATCCAAGCTCAAAGGTGAATACCGGAAATGCACTTATCGTTCTTCGTATCATTCCTTAATGAGATGGAATCTTAGAAATGTGGTCGTCTCAGAATCCGTTGACGAACAGCATGTGGATGATCCAAGGAAGCGGGTCAAAACTATGCTATTACAGCTCCAAGCGATAATACACACGCTCAGGATTCGTAGTCTGATATTCGTATTTGTGAAAACAAAGTTGTAGTTGTGAAGAAAGTGCGTAATATTTCGATATTTTTTAAGTTGGTGAGTTTCTTATTCACATTGTATTTGCATATCATACTTTAGAGTTTAAAGTATTTTTCAGATGTATTATATATATACTCTTAAATAATAACACATAATAATGAATAAGAATAACTTTAAAGAACATAAAATATCAGTTGTGAATACTTCGGTTTAGTTTCATTATTTATATGACGAAAAAAATATGGTGGCACAATGCAAAAAAAAAAATCAAGAGTTATTGAAATGTACGGAGGAAGTACAAGTGGACTCCATACACATTTAAAAACGAAACATGATACAAATTTGTTAAAGATGAAAGAATCTGATTGCGATGAAGATACAAATATAAGCACAGTTTCTAAGCCCAAGCCACCAGGCATTTTAGCTCATTTTGAAAAAAAAGATAATTTGGATGAAATTATATGTAAAGTGACAGCATTAGATGGTTTGTCATTTCGAGTGTTTTGCACTTCTACTCAATTAAGAAAATCACTATCCGCCAGAGGTTTTAAAAATCTCCCAACATCGATTAACATTATAAGGAGAACTGTTATAAACTTCAGTAAAGGTGTTCGCAATACTTTGAAACACGAACTAATACAATTAAAAGCAAATTGTGAAAAATTTATGAATGATCAGTGTAAGAAATAGATGCTATTTAAATATAAATATTCATTCAGAAAATAAAATTGGAATATAGAATTTACACATGTCTTGAAAAGTAATCCAGCCGAAAAATGTGTGAAAGTGCTTAAATCTAAATTGGCGAAACATGGAAAGAAGATATTGTATCCATAACGAGGATGGAGCAACAGTTATGAATAAAGTTGGAAAGTTGATTGGTGCAAATCAGCAATTGTGCTATGCTCATGGAATTCATTTAGGAGTAATAGATGTATTGTACCAAAAAAATGAACGGAAGAATCCAAATACTATGGATATAGAAACTTCGAATTCCGACTTTGAAGAGAGTGAGAATGATATTGACAATGAAGATAATGACAATGTAATTGTTGAAGATATTGCTAATGAGGATAAAATATTAACTCATCAAAAATTGCTTCTTATAATTTATAAAATTCGAAAAATTGTTAAGATATTTAAACGTTCCCTTACAAAAAATACCATATTGCAAAAATATATACTGAAGGTAAATAAAACAGAAAATATGTTAATATTAGATTCTAAAACACGTTGTAATAGTTTACTCCTAATGATGGAACGATTTTTGAAACTGAGAAATCCAATCAACAAAGCAATAATAGACTTAAACCTGCAAATTAATTTTTCAGATAGTAAATTCGACTTAATATCCAGAACTGTATCAGCTCTACTTCCAATGAAACTGGCTGATGAGGCATTATATCGGAGAGATTTTGATTTATTAACAGCTAATGCAACACCAAATTTCATATTGCAGTCACTGAAAGAACAGCACACATCACTATCTGAAGAATTATGTATTACATTGAAAAATCGCACGGAAGAAACGCATACCGAAACAGAAAATGCCTTATGGTATTTACAAAATTATCATGATTTTAAAAATTAAATTGAAAAAGAAGAAAAGAAGCTAACCGATTCAAATCTAATCAGTTTAAAGTAAATTTTCTTAAAATATTTTACCCACAAACCTATCCACATTCAGTACAGTTATCGAAGATTATGATGACACTAATGTCGATAGTGAAAAGGAATTGTCTCTTGAGCAAAAATTAGAAATAGCGATACATAAAAAAAATTCAACAAATTTAAATGCAATTCAGAAATCAGATATATCCAAAACCATCCGACGAGAAATCAATCTATTTTAAGATGAGGTATTTAGAGGTAAATACTTGGAAAAAGTATATCGCGCATTGCTAACAGTACCACCAACCAGAGTAGATACCCAAAGGGCGTTTTCGACAAATGGTAATTTTTGTATAAAATTACGTTCCAGGCTTAATGACCTACAATGGATGCATTATGTTTTTTAAAATCACATTTCAAAAATTTGTAATAGTAGCACAGATTGAATAATGATATTTACACTGTTATGTGATTTAAATAAATAAGACGTTCTTTTACTTTTTGTGATTCATTATATACTGTTATAATTTATAAGCTACATATTATTTTTGTGATATTTACAATCTAATAAGACTAGCAAATAAGACAAAGAAACACCTGTGTTTTCTTTCTTTTTTAAAAATTTCTACTACCGTTAATAAAACCGATATCTCGGTATTAAGATCTAAAAAATACCGAATACTGTCATTCTGAACCTTATACCATTTTTTCTAATAATTTTTATTCAATTGGTATTCTTTCAAAGGAACTAATATTATTTTTTTACATATCAATCGAATTTTTTATTATGTTAAACAGTATTATCCATCTCATTTTTAACATTAGACTGTTGAATTTTATTTTATTTAATAACCCCTTAAGTGTTGCTTTTTTATTATCTAATTGGATAAAATTTTCCATTTCACGGATGTATCATCTTACTGACTCATTTTTAAGTACATAGAATAATTCAAATATTTTAAAATTATGATTAAGCTCTGCATTAAATTAGAGCGTAGCTATATTATTTCACATTATAATTTTGGAAATACCTCATTCAATGCTCGTATGGCGAAGTTAAAGAACTGTTATATTCAAAAGGATTTTGAAAGTCTTTTGTTTTCTGATTAGTTTTTATTTCTTTATTTAAGGCAACATATATACTTCCTTTTAATAATAAGACATTAATGAAAATCAAAGACGCATCCTATATTGTTCCATCATATTGAAGATCGTAGAATTTTAACCATTAGCTGAATTTCAATGAGTAACTGCCGTGGAGATTAAAAACGGCCACTTATAAGAGCCGTGACCCCTCCATCAGAATTTGACAAACCAATCACGCCACCATTCTTGTATTATCCAAGAAATCGAAAACGTACTTACAGATTCGAGGAATTCACATCCGTATATCTGAGGTACCTCGGGAAAGAATTTATTATGTAAAAGTTTTTAAGAAAATAACTAATTAATTTTTCCTGTTGAAGATCTGTTAGCAACAACTGTAGAATTTCTAATTAGTATCGCACTCAAAGATAAACGTAAACATTTTACAAACTAAGAAACACCAGAGTGTGTTATCTCCCCAAAGTTTTCTCGCATACTCTCTAATAGAGGTGTTATCCCAGAAAACGCCTTGCAGGGCATTGGCGTGCAATAGTTACGAGATATCAAACTTTGGTGTGAATTTAGCATTTTTATTGTATCGTGACAACCTTGGTGCATTTTTTTGGTGATTAATACATAACATGCGGTTAATAGTATCAGAAAGTCGAATTTGTGTTTGAAACACTTTCATTCTCAATCGATTGAAACAAAAATTTGACACAAAACTACACTTGTACTACTTCTGTACCAGGTTTAATATATGTAAATCATTGTTTTTTTAACTCGTTCACATGCTTCTAAAGGCAGAAACCAACAGGTAGTCAATCTCTTCTTGGGTTTGGTTCAAAATTTGTATGGTGCTCGTATTACAGTTGTTAAATCTGTGACCGAATTTTATCTCTCTAGATCTCTTCGTTTAGTAATTATCATGTTAACTTATTTTCCAGTAGCCGGAGAAACAAAAGTCCTGTGTATGGATTTTGCTCTTAGATTGATAGAAATTTACAAATTTAGTATAAAGTATATGTGCCAACTTCCATCTGTTTAGCTTAAAGCGGTTTTGAGTTATATTTTAGACAGACAAGCTGATGAACAATTTACAAAAATGTGTTTTTCGAACACTTGGCGATCTAAAACGTAGATATTCTCGAAACTCTTGAGTTGATAATGAATATACTTTCTCTATGCTAAGTATACGAGAAAATAAGACGAATGTATATTCAAGCAATATGCATATTCTTACCATCTTTCAAAATTAAAATGCCTCCGGAATGGTAAGAAACACTTACATATTCTGCAAGATATAAAGTTTCATGAAAATCGAAATAATTTTGCGTTGTTTTCACCCTCCGGACACCTGGTCTTTTAGAATACTCAGACTTATTAGCATAGAAAGATAATAATCTTACAGATAAATTCCTGCATTGCCATTTATTTCAATAATTACTCAAGTGCCGTATATGACAACCTGGATTCTTTGCCAGATTCTTTAAACACTCCCTTGAAAGCTTTTCTGTTTACGTAATTAATCAAGATGCCGTAATTTACAGCCTTACTCTATCACGAGACACATCTAAGCTAAAGGCAGTGGAATCAATTTAAAAGGGTATTTTCGAATGAACGTCACTTTCCCGACCAGCTATTCTGGCTAGCCTGGCAGAAGTATAACTCCATTACTCATTTCTAGGATTAGCAATTGAACTAATTTGCAGTTTTAAATACCCAGGGAATACAGTGAAAGGAGCTATTAGAGATTCTGATGTTTGAGAAACATATAGGGATGGGTTTTAATTGTTTCTGTTTGCTAATTAGATTTCGACATGGAATCTGAAGGAGAAAATTGATTTTGCCGAGGAATGAAAGTGCATTTAAAGGTAGATGTTTCTTTTGCAACATAAAATATCTCGATAAATGTACCATACTAGTATATTGTCATTCGCTAATTATTTAGTACAAGTTTTAATAAAAAAAGTAAATATCTTTGAAATGAACTTCGTTTATGGACATACATTGCTAAAGATATAGAATATTTGACTTTATAAAGTTTTCAATTTATGAATAAAATGTATTTAATTTTATCTATTCTTGGCCATCAGATTTCAAATTATGAATTTGAATCCTTTATAAAAAATTATTGTGCTATTTCCTGAAGAGAAATGTTTATAAAGTTGACAGCCAATTATTATGCACAAATGGAAAAACTTTAATTCAGTAATTTTTCTTAATTAAAAGAATTATTTGTATATTTCTTGCCTTATGCTTCTTTGTAATTATGTTAATAATTTGCGGAACTTGGAGACATTAAAGTATCATGATATATATTTAAATAGTTATGGAAATTATCCAACTGAAGATCTCATATAAATAATTTCGAAACTCGGTATCCTATTTGATAGCAAAAATTACTTTTTTAATATAAAAGTAACAGACACAATTTATTATTTTAATTAGATCTATCTTTCTGCTTATTTTAATGGACAAATTAATCTTTTTATTTTGAATTTGGAAGAGCTTTCTTCTTAATAAAAGTACACAAAAATGAATTTTTCCGTTTTCATTATCTTGTGTTTTATTTCTCAGTAGAACGAGCATGGGACATAATAACTTTAATATTGGAAATTTTGTAATAATTTTTCATTCAGACCACTATTAAGCAATTGAATAAAATTTTATGTCGCTCACTCTTGTTATATTATTAAGCATAATTCATTATAGTCATTTAAAACATTTTAGTTTAGTTCATTTTCTTTTGGTTCAATTTAAACTTTTATATTTTATATTTAAAGAATAAAAAGTTTAGATTCTTAGATTCTCTTCCACATTCTTTATCTTCTTCCCTATACCTCTTTTTTAAAGTAAAACATTCTTTTATATTTACTATAACATAAGATATATAATATTCAAACATGCATATGAAATTCTGCATATTTGAATTTATAATCATATTTTGTTATGAATGAAATACGCAAAAATATTCTTATTAAAATAAAATGTGATTCAGGGAAAGATAGTTTATAATTTAAAAAATGCGCAAGATAATTAAGAAACGAAAGAAATTATTTAAACATATGAATATAATGGTTATTAAAGCAAATAATAATTATGTTCATAAACATAATACACTACGACACACTATAATTTCAAAGGAATTCTATTGCTTGAAAGACGCATGCTTGAATCGTTTTCCCGAAACATTGAACCCTCAAATCAACCCTTTCTGTGCCCATTCAGATACGTTTTCCTCTGAATAAATTATAAAAAAGTTTGAAATCGTAGTTAGATTGAACTCGTTTTTCTTCAATGGGTTCCCCACGTCAATTTTTGATCACTTAAACTGCACCATCAATCACAAGGTATCCCAAGAGACCATTTACAGACTTGAAGGGTAGTTCCAATAAAAAAAAGCCATTTTTACAAAAGAAAATAGAATATAAAACACTCAACCATGACAAAGACTCGTCGGCAGTTAATAAAGTAAGACAGAAGGATGCAACAGATTCAGATTTAGATAGAAAGAAACGTTTAGACAGCTGTTGATTTAATTGATTATATATTTATAGCAAAGCAATATAATTACATGAATAACAACGTGAAGTATGTCTAACTTCATATTGCAAACCCTTCGGATACTTATCCATATGTTTGTATAAACATTGCATTCTGATTCTTCATATGATTATAATCATGTTATTCGTTCCAAATTGCATTAATTTTCTAGTACAATATTTTTTTTCTACCTAATTCACCCTTTGTATATGCGTCCTTCTATTCCATTGCAAAATGTATTTTTGATGGGGTAGGGTTATGCTAAGGATGGTTATGGAGGGAGGTATGCTTCATACAAAATATGATTCTATTTCCCATCACTTAATATGATTTTCGAATTATTCCGAATCTGCAAACACTTTTGTGCAATTTTTAGGCAAGATGAACCTCTTTCTACATTAACTTTTATGTTGAGGACTTCCTCGAAATCACGTATCAGAAGAACGTGTCATTAGCTGTCACTTGCATGATTTCTGGTCTCCCTAGTAATTAAATCAACTTCATTTGTTTGTCTTTGGGGGCGGGGGGTATTTGAAACATCCGAAAACCGGTAATAATCCAATAACTTCACCTGATATTAAAAGAGCATTGGTAAAATGTGAACAGATAAATTTCACCCTAGACCCTCGCTATTCAAAAACTGTTTCGAACTTCAGTCTAGTTTTGTGGAAAGGTATACATGTGCGACATCTATGGTACAGAATGTTAGATATTAAAATGAGTGGAAATCATTTTGAATGATAAGCTTAAAACTCATGCGCAATTATTTTAAAGGCTTATTACTTTTTTTTTTCTAAAGAGAATTAATAGTTATGGAAGAAGAAAATCACCTGAAATCTTTCATGCATTGTATCTATGAAATTTAATAACTTTAAATTATATATAATCATTAAACATAAATTACAATGTAATTAAATTAAATTCACCAATTGCATCATAAATCAAGAAATCAGAAAAATAATTTAATTTTTTGCAATTATTTTAGCTTTCATTTTGAATGCAGCAATGGTTTATTAAAATTTGAAAACGATTGTGACTATCAGTGCTAATTATTTATTTTATTGCAAAGTCAAATGCTATCTTATAATATATTTCACGGACATCTACTAAATGATTAATGTGCTATTTCTCTGTGCTTGATAGTGATAAAAATGAGTACAAATAAAATAAATTAAAAACTACATACTTAATTCAAATTATTAATTAAGTAATTAATAGCTAATTAAATTAATAATTAATTTTTTAAAATGTAAGTAGTAAGTCATCAAGAAATTATCCAAGTTATTGGAAATTATAGTGAAAAGAATAAACAAGATTTGAAAAATTCTGAAATGTTAGAAGATATCCGAGAAAATAACCACAAAAGAACTGCCACTAGTCTCCTATGGTATTTTGGTTGCAGAGCAAAGTAGAAAAGAATTCTTTGAATTCGTAAAGGATCATTATTTGATATTTCTAAATGAATAGATTTGCAGCACGAACAGTATAAACCCAATACATGGAACCAAGTTTCCTAAGAGAGTAGCGGTCAAATCTTTAATGCTTAGTTAGCTGAAATATTTAACTACATCATATGATTTTAATTGGCGATGCTTTCGTTATTACCATTTGGAATCGTAGGTTAAGCCATAAGGTATGAATATAACAAAAATGTTTAATGCTTTCATTGCTGGATTTTATATTACTTTCTTTGATCCTGGTATGAAGCCTGAAAGTAAGTGATTAAGCTGAAAATAAATTTTCAGCAGATAAATAAATTTGGTAATCTCAATAAAACAGAAAAAAATGTTAGTTTATTCTTTTTCAGTCCAGCCTACAGAAAATTAAATATATTTCAATGCAAAATTTATCGATGACAATTTGATAGGAGACATGCAGTGTTCATTATCGGATTCGGAAAAACTCTGTCCTTTTGCGCATGCGTCAAGAGACGTTTATCTCTTACGAAAAGGGGTCAGAAGAAAGATATGAGAAGAGATGTTTACATTTAGCAATAGAATGAAATCAGATTACATCAGAATGAGGATGCACAATAACCTGTCCTAATTTTTGCCGACCACCTCTTACATAATCGGTGAAATGTGCTAGTCTCGGGATTATGAAACGAATAGTAGTCCTGTTATTTGTTGATTGTAGACAATAATCATTTATTTTATTTATGCGAATGAAAATAAACTACGGAAATTTCATTGGAAATTAATAGAAGAAATATCACAAATAAAATTCATCTGAAATTCTAATTTCTTGAACGGAAAAAAATGATGCTATTATGACTTACTAAACAAATTGTATGAACCAGTGCTTATATCGATTATTTGACTTTATAATAATATAGTGAAAAATTTAAAATCATCAATCGAAGAAAAAAAGGTTAATAAAGAAAAAGCATATTATATAAAGAAAAGCATGTATTTGAATTTGTCCACTATAATGAATTGATAACAGCTCAAATATTAACGCAACATTAATTTCTAATAACAATTCAATTTAAAAGGTAAGTAGGTAAATTTTTTATTTTTATATCTTAATCCCTTGCCGTAAATGAATGTTGTTTTATCGCGAATTTATTTAATTTCATTTTATCAAAATTTTATATTTAATTAATGTAAATACATTAAATGTACTTTCAATTCCTGAGGCATATTGTAGTTATTCAAATATTAATGTTCCTTATATTAAGCCTAAATAGTAAATTTACATTTTCAGATTTAATACCCTTTATAAAAAATATAAAAATCCCATACCTAAAACCAATGCACATAGTTTAATAAACAATATTCCGATTTCTATAAATAAAAAGTCCCAAAGGAGAATTTAGTATTTGTGGCTAATGGCGTATATTAAAATTTGAAAATATTTCCACAAAAAGAAATGAAGTATTCAATAGCCTTAAATTGCTGAGGACTATCAATTAAACTATTACAACATTATATTTCCAGAAGCCCCTCAAACAAATCTTGTTCATCTTATTATAACATGCCAGTGTTAAGAAACTTGCTAATAATTGCATGCTTTTTGGAAAGGAGAAGCATAGCAGTATTAGGAATTTTTCCAGCTTACGTTTTAAACGGATTAGGGCATTTGAACCTTCCTTTAAAGATAACCAGAGGCGGTTTAAAACAAAGGAACATTCAAAACTGCATCACTAATAATTCTTAATTGGTTCAACCCTTTCTCTGCTCTGACATTTGGTTTTCGTTATTAATAAAGGCTGAGATCTAAAAGTGAATAATTAGCATCAACGTTCTGTTGTCTTTCTTTTTTGTTTATTTTAATCTAACACAGGATTAAGCAACAGCCCCAGTTAGAAGATGTTTATTATATATCTATGGTTCTGGGAAGAGTAAAGGCAATTTAGAATATCTTAATTAATTGAAACAACTTTATTATAAGAAATTGATTTATCTAATTTATTAAAGTTAAAAAAATTTACCTAAAATATTAAGATTATGTCCTAATTCTCATTTTGAAGCATTACATCACGTGTAATGGCATACATACAAAGATCATAGAGTTAATAAAAGGATATCAGGACTCAAAAAAAATTTAGATACATATCCTTTTCTTTGGGAGCAAATTAAACAGTTTTTCATAATTTTTTTTTGTTTTGATATTTTAAAAGTATTTTCTTGAAATTGTTTATGCTAGTAATTATTTGGCGAAAAATTGTTTGTGTTGGCGACGTCCATATGGCAATTCCATCCTCTGAGCATTTTAATATATGCTTTGTAAGCAGAGAAAAACGACGCCTGTACTCAAGCCGGCAGCTATTTTTTATTGCTATATCTTGTTTTCACATCTGTTGCAAATAACCATATTTAGCATATTTTAATTAATGTTCATTTTAGTTTTTAAAGCTGCTTCCAGTAAATAATATTGAAACCAAGTATCTTCTTGCATTCAGTATTTGTGTTTTTAAGTTACCATAAACAGGGTTCAGCCATTTAAATCCCCACCAACAACAAATTGTTCATAATTTATAGTGACAACAACCAAATATCATTTTCATCAATTATATATTAATATTATTTTAAATTGTGTTTCCAAAATAATGATAAAAGAGGGTAGAAAATGATAGCCAATAACATATCCTTATTAAGCGAACAGAAAAATTTGAAACCCAGTTATTTTAGTCGAACTTCAATTTTCTAAGTATACACTCTTAGAGGTTTTACAAAACTTACAGTATTTCTTCAATTTTTCAATTCAGTTTCAGTTTTCTAAAATTTAGAGACAAAAAAATATTTTTTTTCTGGTTCTATCTAGAATTGATTTGTACATATATTTGAAAATAAAAATTATTTTCATTTATATTTAATTATTTTGATCTCTAAACAATATTTTTTTTTAAATTTGAAAATCAACTTGAAATTAAAGTGAATTCAACCGGACATGCGAAGAAAATAATAGTTATAATGTAGCAAACGCGAAATTTTGCTAAAATATTTATTACTCTTAAAGAAAGTTTCTTATCTGTGCATCAAAAAATGTAATTTAACAGAAGTAAAATCTTATAATTCTCAATAGAATTTTCAATATTATAAAAAATATAATCATCTTTTTGTTGTAATTAGAAAAGCAAGACTAATTTCCATTTCAAACATTTACAGATTAATTGCACCACTTAATGCAATAAAAATAAATGGAAATTCTGCAACACTAGCTTTGTATTGAAGTATCCTATTAGTAATATTTAAATATTATTATTCAATTACTGTTTTAAATATAAAATGATTGTTTATCTAACTTAGATTATTGTTCAATCATTTCTCTAAGCACTTCTTTCATTTTATTACTAATTACATAATTATTTTAAAATAGTTATTAGAGTAGGGGCTTTAAAATTGTAAAAAATTATTAGAAAATTATCCGTCTCGAATGGAAATGAATAAAAACAAATTACAGTTTGCTGTACAATATTGGATTCTAGTAAGTCTTTTGATAGTTTTAATTTTTTATAAGATTTAATTTTTTACTTACTTGAAAGTCGATAGAATGTTAAAAATATTTTGTATGGATTTTAGATCATTAAATAAATAATATGATTGTTCCCTAAATAAAAAATACATATACAACTATCTATATATTTTTGTTAATTGCAACTATGGTAAAATATGTTTTATTTCGGAAATTTAAAATTTCGTTGTAATTGTTGGCATTAGAATAAAACTAAATAGTTCCCTAAATATATCTGTGAAATTAAAAACAAAACAATTAATTCATACTGCAAAAAACCTATTTATTACTTGCAGCGAAAATATGCAGGAATTCCAAAATAATAAACACAAATCTGAAAATAAGATATATTTATATTCTAAATATTACATTATTTTTTCATTATTCTGTCTGCAAGCAATCTACCAAACATCACGTTAATTCATTTCAAAAAATTAAATAGGATCATTAATATTTCAGAACAGAATAAAAAGTATTTATTTTTCTATTGATTGGGCTTTTCTGTTGAAAAGGAATTTCAACTTACAATCCGCGTATCATTTTAGTAATGCAGATCATAAATCAAATTCATATTCTACGGGAAGTCTTAACTTTAGTAGGAAATAAATATCTAGATATCCTATCATCCAAGCAAACACAAAAAAGAGAATTTAAGACATATTTTTATTAATGCAATAAATATTAAAATAAATTTTTAATCAGAATGGTTGTAAAAGGAAATAAATAAAAGTGTGTAAACAAATACAGATGTTTTAAATAGGCTGGATTTTTAACTATATTTGCGATGTATTTTAACTTTTAATATATGTTTCAGATTTGTTATTTTTATGATATTCAGTATTGAATTTTCTCATGGTAAAATTTTAATTTTTCGGAACAGGATATGTTGAGTTTTTTTTCACTACTATATGTTTGATTAAAATTAATATTCAATTAATAAGCATAATAATAAGAGTGTATTTTTAAGCATTTTAATTAAATTTTTATTACATTTTGCCTAGTATTATTTATCTAATATTTTATAATTTGAAGGGCATTAAAAACTTTTGTCATAAACATTTTTGTAAATTCACTATATCAGAAGTATAAAGACAATCAGAATTCAATATAAATTAATATATTTGTTTTTAAATATTTCAATAGATTATTATCTTATACAACTTTATATTACTCACGCATTCTTAGAGCTTTAACACATCAAATAGAAAATGAAAAAAATGATTGAGAATTTCCGTCTTTGAAAATAAAGCACTTCAAGTAAAATTTTGTAAAGAGAATAAGAGAGCAATTATTTTTTCACTTAGATAAAAATCCAAAAATTATTGCTCCTCTAAAACGCCATAAAAAAAGAGCTAAAACCAGCAGTAGGATGGCAGAAACTTTTCGTCCCTACGGGCTTTCAATTCGTGCTATTGTTTTCTCAATATCCGGACATCTATCTCTTTCCAACATGTAAGAAGTCTCACAAAACGGATGGCGGACAGTTGTTTATCACGTACCTCGATCCACGTTTGTTCGCTCTTAATGAACACCGTGACTCCATTGTTGCACGTCTATCCCCACCTGTCTACTACCCAACTTGTCTCCATTAACCGAAGAAAGAGGAAGACATGTTGACAGATGCATTCCTGTGTTATCCTATGTGGGGTCAGTAAGAGAAGTTGCTGTTTAATTTTATATTTAAGTATTTAAGATTGTGAAATGTGATTTTACAAGGATTCCTGCTTATATTTATTTGAAGAAATTACAAAATGCTACTATAAGCAATGTTTTAATATTTTTGTAGATCCGTACGCAAAATTATATATATATATATATATATATATATATATATATATATATAAAGAGAGAGAGACGTTTATGATCCATGGAGTTTATATAAAGAAGGCTATGTTTATAAATAATATTTAACAAGAATTTTTTTCCCTTTGTCACAAACATTGAAAGCTGTTTTTATAAACTAAAATTATTAAATAATTAAAATCAATTTATAATAATATATTAAAAAATTATTTTTTTATAATTATATTTGAAAAAAAAAACTTTTGCTTAATATATTATCTGATGGAATGTTCAAATTCCCTCAATGATAATTTTAAAAATATCATAGGATTTGAGAAGTAAACGTTTATATATATATATATATATATATATATATATATATATATATATATATATATATATATATATATATATATATATATATATATATATATATATATATATATATATATTATTAATATATAAAAATTTTATATTAATATTTAATGGAAAATTTATTATATATATATTAAACAGAAAATTTATTATATATAAAAATTCTCCGAAATTTATGAGAATTTCCGTTGAGTAGAATGAAATGTACTATTTTCATTTAATTTTGAAAGATGATTTTCTATGAAATACACAATAAAATTTTAGCAAGTTTAAAATTTACTTAAAGGATTTCTTTTTTCAATAATTTTTCAATATAATAGTCAATTAAATTCCAGCATATTTTTCTTTGAATTTCATTTACATTTTCACGAATATTTTTAGATATCGTTTCACTTATTAGAAGAACTGATGGAATATTTGTTTTTGAGATACAAAAGAAGATGATTCATGCAATGAAAATGATGATTCAATCACAATTATTCATATGTTTGAAAAAACTGATGCGTGTTTTAAAATTTCAAAAACTATAATATTACTTAAGAAACGATGGTATATTGAAGTCTTATGTATACTATAATCGTACAAATACCAGACAACACATAACACTCCAATAATTTTAAATTCCAATAATAATCTCTAATAATTATTCCAAATTAGGAATAATATCCATTTGAGAATTCAATATTCATTAGAACGTACACTTAATATTCTATATTTTGACCGATTAAATATTTCTCTTTCTTCGTTTATGAAAATTATTTATATTAAATTTATCCCTATGATGTGAATCAAAATATTCAAACATAATTTGACTGCAAATATTTTGAGTATTTCGTTAAAAATCACTTAATATTAACATTAGGAAAGCCTACTTACGTGATTATTAAGTTAAATAGTTTGCAATATTTATCTCATTAAAAAATAATTCATCTTCTGAATAATGAGTATCGAGTGATAAATGGTAATTGGTCAGTTGTGTCGAGCCTTATCACAAGGTATAAATAGATTCATTGCCAAGTTATATAACAATTTAATTACAAGATTTCATGGGAAATACTAAAAAAACGCAGGATATAATACTAAATTAAATAATTATTCAAATGTAATTCAGAACTGGTTTTATCAAAATATATAAGGAATTATGGAAGAAAACGAATAGTTCCTTCCCAATAGTTTCTTTGATTGCACGAAATCATCATGAGATGATAACCTTGCTGAGATTAAAGGTATGCCCAGCGCATTAAAATATTTTATCATTTGTAGTAGTTCCAAGCTTTTTTCATATATTTAAACTAATTTATATTTTAGAATGAAAATGTCTTGCAAACTTGTTAAATTAAAAAATTCTGTGAATCGAATCTATAATAAATTTTAACGCATGTTGTGCTAAACTTGCTATCGGTGTAAGATTTAATAACAGTTTGAGAACTTTACCTCCTGTGATACAAAATAAAAGAGAGAACTGACCACTGAAAAAAAACCTCCTTGATCAAAGAAAGTACATCGGAAGAAAAAGGAAATTTCTATTTATCAAGTTAACAGCTTTAAAGTACTCTCAGTGAATCTAAACTTTCACCTAAGTAAATAAGAAAAATATGTCGTCACTCTAAAGGCACGGAAATGAAATAAAAAAATGTTAGCAAAGAATTAATACGCTTTTCAAAAAATTAAGGATGTCATCAAAACCGTAGTACTATGTGAAGTTCAATGAAGAAATACTACTGGAACAGCGATGAAAACTAAATAGCACACCCTGAAAAATGATAAAAATTGCTCCTCAGAGCAAAGAAATCTTTTGAAAGTCTTTTTGTTTTGCTATCTTCAACCTAAAAACTGGTATTTTTTCCGCTGAGCATCCATTTTTATATTTTTTGGACATTTGGAAATCCAAACATCTATATTTTTCATCTACACACAACCTAACAGCACAACATTAAAAGTATCTTTTTTTTTATTGAAAGCGAAAGGCAACCCCTTTCCTCAAAAATACTACTTTTTTTATTTTAAGATGAATGTATGTGTGAAAGAACTCATAAAAAGTCTTAAAGTGAAGTAAAAAATCTTCAAAGAATAACCACAGAAATAAAAAAAAAAATGTGTTTCGGATTTCTGGCAGCTCATTTACTGCCCAACTCATTTGTAATTTTTTTACATGTTCCTTTTGGAGAGTAGCATTCCTAAGAGCATCAATGGTTTTGCTACTTTACCTCTTATGATTCTGTTGCTTTTGGAAGCTTAAAATACTTAAAAAAGAACTTCAAAATTTAACACTCTACAGATCTTATTAGAAAAAATAATAATACAGTAATATACAAATACAACTTCATTTATAATTTTTTGCAATTTATTTCAATAGGATAGGGAAATGATTTGTACAATATTCATCTAATATTTTCCTATTAAATGATAATATTAACATATATAAGCTGATCTCAGGTAGAGTTCACTATTTGTTCTTGTTACCCAAAATGTTTTCTTATTTCGGTTTAAAAAAATGCGTCAACACATTTGGATTTTAATATTAAATAGTTTAATAAAATTAATTTTCAGAAACCAGCTTTCAGTAATGAATTAGAAACATTTTTTTTTTATTTCATTTGATTGTTATTTCATTGTTTTGTATTTTTTTATTATTCTTTATTCAATTATTTATTACTTAAATTTACAATTCATTGATACATATATATCACTGAATTTTCATTATTTTCATTTTATTATTTCTAAAGTTCATTAATAAATCGCGCTACTCATACTGAGTCACAATTTTATACTAATTAATTAACTCATATTACTTTATAAAAGTGATAAAATAATAAAGAAATAAGAATATTTTAAATAGTGAGTGAAAATTTGATTATAAAGTTCCGTTTTACAAATATGAAATATGCTAAATAAATATGTATAAAAATGTGCAAATGATCTTGTGCAAAAGAACAGATTTATTATAAATATTACTAATCCCTAAAAATGTATTATAAATATAAAAAAATATATGTTAATATTTTTTTTAAAAAATATGTATATGTAAATATGTAAAAAATACTCTAACAAATTTAGTAGATTTTTTTAAAAAATAATGCAAAATAGAAGATATAGACCTGCTAGCACAAAATATGAATGGATGAATCAAATGAATGAAATGCGCATAAAAGAATCAAATGAGGTCATTAGGTATGACCGATTCTGGAATCATAACAATTAATCAAAATTAATATATTTATGTCAAGCGTTTTTCTCAATATTTTATGTAAATTAATTACTTTTTTTTATAATTTGCAGCTAAAAATATTTGCAAAAAAGCGGAAATAAGAAATAATGAGTAACATAGCACGAGGAACTCACATTATCATTATTATTATTAAAAGTGTATTGAAAAATATTTTTAAAGTTAATGTGAAGTAATCCTTATCTAAAATTCATTTTAATTCACCAAGCAATCAGTGAAAACAGCAAATATTATTATGTTTATCAAGAAATAATCAAATAGCTAATATTTGAATTACTATGATTGAAATGGTAATTTCCAATTTCGGAAAACCACATTCAACTTATTGTTTCATACAGTTGGTTGATAAATTAATTACAAAGATTTTCAACATCGTAAACCGATAAATTATTTAATTTTTTTTACAGAAAATATGTATTTATTTCTAAATTCTGGTGCAGACTAATATATAAATTTCGGTTTTGAACATAAAAATTTATAAGAGAAATATTCACTCCTTTTGAACATGTTGACACAGAATAATACTAAACAGTTTTTATGCTCTTTGTATTAAAATACGTGTCTAAAATTTTGTTTGTGTTTACATCGTGACTTTAAAGAATATTTCCTCTTAAGAATAGAATAAACTTTAGAACACCCTTTCAAATTTCAAACGGATGTAGTAGAGGATTTTTTGCACACTCTGATGCTAGCATGTTTCTTGAGTTCAGTCGGAATTCGATATTTGTTACAGCATTTCTGAATATACGTGCTGCACATTCCAATTTCTAAATGTATATTTCTTTGGCAACATAAATATGTGCAAAACGTGATAGAGGATATATTAGTAGATTGTTTATGTTTTTCAGCAAGTATAACCGAGTCCAAAAGTAATTCTAAATAATGCCATTTTTAGAGAAAAATCTTTATATAATTGTACTTGTTTTCAACTTATGTTGATGACCCAAAATTATCTGATAAAATCCAAAAGTATAAATTCTTGAATATATTATTATATATATAATAATATCTTTTATATGAATATTATATAATTATATATATTATAATTTATAATATGTTATTGTACATATTATAAATACATAATACTATTAGTTAATATATAGATATTGTTACGAAATTTTCCGGGTTCGTTTGGATAGTGAAAGTTATATTGTGTGGAGAACGCTCAATCTGCAGGCGGCAGTAGAAAATAAAACAACGACGTTTATTTACACGAAGAAACACAGGACAGCACAAGGACTACAACTATATACAGCACAGACGATTATCTTCAGCCGAGACGTGCAGCATACAACAAGACTCTCTACTGCAGACAGTAGCGCACAGCTTAGTTCAGCACTAGCTTGACTCAGTCGCTGCTCCGCTTATCACTGGAAGACCAGTTCTTCATCGTCGCTTCCGACTATTCTCGCACTCCACTGGTTCACGACTGCCCGGCAGCTGCGGCTGCTTCCTTTTATAGGTCTCAGGAGGCGGGACTAGAAGCCTCTCAACCAATCAGGAACGTTCGAGGCGTAACTCGTTTCCTACTAGACGGTCGGGAAAATTCTCGATGTTTCGGGTATAATCTATTTTGGCGCCAACGTCGCCAAATAGTCGCCAAGCTCTGGGACCTCCCATGGAACCAACTATGCTGGGAAGCAGCATCATAGGTTCGTAACAATATATTTATAAATTTATTAATTTTTTTATGTCTGCTGTTTATTATGTAAGTAATTATACTGCAAATGGATGAAACATCAAAATATTTAGAACTGGAAATTTAGTGAGAAAGCCTGAAATACTCCTCTTTTCAGGAAAATGGAGAGAAATAACATTTGTGATTCCTTCCAAACTATACGGAATAGCTGATCCATAACTAGTTCTCCTTTAACATCAAAAATAATTTTGAGCACTCATTTATTATTAAAATGAAGATGTTTTATTCATATTTTGTCTTAATTCAAATAATTTTATAAAGAAGATTGTTGATAAATTAAAAATAATTAGAATAAAAAAAATCACAAAATTTGTAAAATAAATTTACGATAGATTTTAATTAAAAAGGGTTCTTTGTGAAATCGCGACGGAAAATATATGAAGAATAAATTAAGAAATGGCCGAATCAAAAGGACAATTATTTGAAAGGAATGGATATTAGTCAGTTTCAATAAAACTAATGCCTTCAAATACGAAAAGAATAAGAAGTGACGAACAGGGAATTACATGCCATCTAAATTTATTTGTGTCCCTTCCAATAAAATTATATTAAAATATGTGTTATCTAAAAGGCAAATAGTGCACAGAGAATTTTCAAAAACATAGAAAACATATTCTGCAGCATTTGTTCAAAGATCAAAAATGGCCGCAGTCCGTTTTCCAAGATCTATGTACGTTTATAATGTCGAAACATATTGAGCAAAAATAAATAATTTTTGTTACTCACTTTTTTATGAATAATTATGAAATAAATAAAAACCGGAAATAAATATATAATAACTGAATAAATAAAAACCAAAGAATAAGCAAAGATAATTTGAAAGCTTGATTTCGTTTGCGGTTAAAATGACCGACCTTGTCCATCTTACGTTAAAGCGATAAAAATTATACTTTTGGCATTTATAGCTGTAATCTATACTTATAATAAAGCTCAGTGTGTGTGTGTGTGTGTGTGTTGGCGCTCTACAGGCCAGGTCATTTGACACATAGCCATCAAATTTGGTACATTTATACCTTAGAGGTTGGGAATGTGCACCTGGGGTCCCTTTTTTTGAAATTTTAATTAGAATTTTAATTATTAATCAAAAACTAACTTTCCCGCCAAAAAAATCTTCCATTTTCCCCACCGCCAACTTTTCCGCCAAAAAAAAATCTTTCATTTTCCCCACCGCCAAATGAGTAAGGCTTTAGTGTTTTTTTTTCTCCCAACAGAAATGAGTCTAGTATTAACATTTTTCGGCGGATTATTTCAAACGATTCTGTTTATTTTCTTAATGTTTGATGCATTTAAAATTAAACATTTTTAATTAATCCATGTTTCAGATTCATTCTGAAGTAATTTTGAATTAAAATAACACAGAATAATGGAAATTAAAAATGTCTAATCATGCATAGCGTTACCCCAACTGGCGTAGAAAAATCCACGCATTTGCGTTACCGTAAGTGGCGAAGAAAATTCACGCATGCGCATTCTGATTGTTGCCATGACAACCGTTATCAACGGATGATTTAAATTATTTTTAGGTTAGTTGCATGTTTTTGTAAGTAAATTCTATTTATGTTAGTTATATATTTTTTAAATATGCTTCTAGTTTTAAGTACATCGTTTTTTAAGTAGTTTTTTTAACCTGTTTTCAATAATTCAAATTATTTTTAGGTTAGTTGCATGCTTTTGTAATTAAATTGTATTTATGTTAGTTATATATATTTTTTGTATGTGCTTATAGTTTTAAGTACATCGTAGTTTTTAAGTAGTTTTTTTAAATCTGTTTTCGACCGATTATTTTAAACGATTCATTTTATTTTCTTAGTGTTTGATGCATTTAAAATTAAACATTGTTAATTAATAGATCTGTTCATGATGAATCTGAGAAAATTTTGTTGACAAATTCTTGAGATATTACATAAATTAAGAAAGATATTCTTTATTGCCCATTAAGTTTAAACGCTCAGTGACTCTATTATCAGTAATCATATTATTAAAAAAAAATGCTTTGTTTCAGTAAAAAATATTATTATATTAACTGCAGATTAATCAGTTACACTTTAATTTAAAGCATAAATTCTACGAGGGGTAACAGAAAATTAGAGAGATACATATCACGTTATGACTGAAGTCCTTTATAATATTATGAGTGAGTTATATGACTATCAAAATTTGAAGTTTTAAAATATTTTGCTGAAGAATCTATTAAATTTGGAATTGCGTAAAATATTTAATGGTACGACCGGAGTTTAACCCCCTGTTTGACAAAATTTTTAAAAATCGCCAACAACGGCCTTGCGAAATGTTCAAAAACAAAGGAGCAGATGTTCAATCATACTGCATAATAAAGATTGCCAGCTTTGGCGCGTTATCGCAACTTGGCAAAGAAGGGGGTAAACTCCGGTTCAAGCTATTTAATTATTAAAATTTAAACGAACATTAAGATAGGCGAACCGGCTGGTCGCCAAAGGCGGCTAGTTTGTATTAAGGTATAATATTTTGCATATTTCATAATGCTTTCTGAATGTCCTACGAATCAATAATTATTTTCAAATCAATAAATATATAAGTGCAATGGAATTAATATTAAGAGAGCGCATTTCCAGTTCTACGTAAGAGTTATAATAAGTGAATATTTAATCGTGCAATAAAGAGATTTTAAATCATCTGCAGATTGAAAATGTATCTTGCTCTTTTATTTAGAAATAGAATTATAATAGGATTTCAAACACTTCAATGTTGCGTCAAAAATAAAAAATAACGATGAACCAATCACAAATAAGCTTTTATATAACCTCTAATTAAAATTCAAAGAAGGAAATAAAATCATAGGTTCACTAGGTTTTCATTTGAAAATATTTGACCTCTTTCATCTGTCTTTTAACTGAACGAAAGGAAAGTATCTAACATGAACAACTGAAAAAAGTAAGATTTGTATGCATCTTTAAATTAGTTAATTGCCAATATACATTCAAATAAATGCTCTCAGGATTTACTTAAAATTAAAATATGGCTGATTCTATTATAATGTGTTTAAACATTACCATAGAGAGCACCCTAGACATTTGTTAAATGTTTCATTAATATTTATGATTCCGGTTTGGAGGTGCGTGAATATCAAATGACATTGTCCCTTACATCATAATAAAACATAAGCATACAGTGTCTCACAAAAGTGATGGGACACTTGTGCTTTACAAAAGGAAACTGTAATAAAATAAATAAATAAACATCTACAAAAATTTTTTGGGTGTGTTTTATATTTAAAGTTCGTAACAATTATTACATAACATACATTTTGCCAAAATATTAAAATATTAATTTAATAAAAATACAATTGTTTAGAATAAAGGTTTTAGTATTAATATTTTTGGTTTGGTTTTAATATTTTGTTGGATTTCCTTTTACTTTTAAAACATGATTTAATCTTCTTGGGATGGATTTGACTAATTTTTTTGTGATTTCTGGAGTGATTTTACCCCATTCTTCTTGAAGCACCGATTTTTAATTGTTGTTTTGAAGAAATAGTGTGTTTGCGAATTCTTGATTCCAATTCTTGCCAAATATTCTCTATGGGATTTAAGTCTGGAGATTGTGATGGTGTTTTTATTATTTCAGGACAGTTATACAGCAGCCAGAGTCTAACGTTCAAAGCAGTGTGCTTGGGGTCATTGTCCTGGTAGAATTTAAAATCGTTATGAAGGTTCAATTTTCGTGCTGAAGATTTCAAATTTTGCTTTAAAATGTCAATATACTTGTACTGATCCTTTATACTGTCAATAAAAACAAGATTACCAACTCCAGCGGACGACATACACCCCCATACCATAACTCTTCTTCCACCATGTTTTACTGTTGGCACCAAGTTCTGTTTGCGAAATTCTTCCCTGGGTTTTCTCCACACCAAGATTCTACCTTAAGAACCAAATATAGTAAATTTACTCTCATTAGCAAATATAAACTTTATTCCAGTAATCAGAATTCTTATTTATGTTGGATTTTGCGAAAGCTAGTCTGAGTTTTCTATTCTTTTCACTTACGAAGAATTTATTTCCTGGCTACTCTACTGTGATATCCAGCAGATCGAATTACCCCTCTAATGGTCTCAGGATTAACAATTATTCAATATAATTCTTGTAAATCAGCAGCAACTTTAGGAGCACTCTTTCCTGGATTTTTTTTTTAATATTTCGAACGATAATTCGTTTTCTTCGATTGGATAGCTTGGATGGTCGGCCAGGTTTACTTTTATCCTGAATAATATGATTCTTTTTATATCGTGTAATGATATTGAAAACTGTTGAATGACTCAAGTTAACTGTTTCAGCAGTTTTTCTAATAGATTTTCCACGTTTAGTATGCAAATTAATAACTTATATTCGAATTTCAGGCGAAGTTTCTTTTCGTTTAGCATTAATGAGAGCTAAAAACACAAAAATTCCAAAACAAACTGGAGAGAAATACTGCAGACGATTTTATAAATTATTGCCAATTGCTTTTGAGTAAAAATAAAACCACCAAAAATATTTTTATTGCTTATTTCAGACGGGTTTTGTTGCATATCTAATGGCGTCCCATCACTTATGTGAGCTATTTTTTGCTCCGTTCTAAACAATTGTATTTTTATTAAATTAATATTTTAATATTTTGACAAAATGTATGTTATGTAATAATTGTTACTAAATTTAAGTATGAAACACACCCACAAAAAATTTGTACATGTTTTTTTAATTTATTTTATTACAGTTTCCTTTTGTAAAGTACAAGTGTCCCATCACTTTTGTGAGACACTGTATATTCAAATTTAAAACTCATTCATTCATCTGCATCTCTTCTTTTAATAAATTGAAATTTCAAAACAAATAAACTTTCTTAAATTAAGATTCATTTAAAATATTTATTCCTAAACAGCCTTAAAAATGCAAAGATTATCTTCAGTTGCAAACTTAGATCATCATAGATGTTCACATTTCCTGATTTATTGAAAATGGAGTAAGAATCGTGAAAAACCGTTCCTTTTATCAAGCTATAACTTAGAAAGAGTCTGAAGAAAATTAAACTTATAGCAAAAGGGATACGAAAAAAAAATCAATCATTCAAAAGATTCGTAATACGAAGAAATGAAAGAGGATAAATATAATATCCTAAAATTCTTGAGGTTCACTTAATATTTGTCCTGTACAAAAGTTCAATAAAGAAAATATGTCTAGAAAAAGGATGAAAAAAAAAAACATAATTCAGTTCAAAATGAGGAAAATATCTCCCGAAGAGTAAAAAATAAAAATCTTTCTGGAGTTTTTGAGCCTTTCTATATAAAGATTATAAACTATTTGTTTGTTGTTGTTGTTGTTTCCAAAATTGAGTTCATACATCTATTCTTAAAACTTAGGGAGAGCCATCGATTTCCTGTTCGTAATTGTATGCAATAATATTTCCAACAGATATCCAAAGAGATAGCAAGATTTAAGAAAATAATAATAATTATTATTATTTTCAAACGTTGTTTTAAGTTTTATCTTTTCGTTTTATCCCAAAAGCATTTGGAAACATCTCTTAAAATGGGACAAAGAGAGAGGTGAATGCAAAAAAGTAAAAAAAAAAAAAAAAAATGTTTCAAAAATTTCAGGTAACTTTTCAAATTTTTTCCTCATTTCTTTAATTCTTTCTTTTTTCTTTGAGGCACAGAAAGAGAGAAGAAGAAAAAGAAATGGTATCTGACTACTTCAGGGAATCTCTCAGTTGCTCTCCTTGAAAATAAGAAGTTTGAAACTTTAATGTCTCTGAAAGCTACGTCAAAGGTCAATGCTGTTAAGTGTTATCTAGAACTCGAAATATTTTTTATTTATAGTTATTATTATGTACATGGTGACCAAAATCAAACGAATACGGTAAATACGAAAGGGTCACTGAAATGCAAAGAAGATAATCATAATGACTTTTGCAGTTTCATTAGTTGATGCCATCAACAGTGCCTGAAAAATAATGGCTGATAATTCAAACAACTCTGATAATTGCAGAGATTCAAAGTTTGAATATTGGCAACCGCATTTTCAAATGTTTATTATTTAAAAACTTTGCATACATAATTCGAATTTAGTGTTGTATAATGGCATCATATTGCTCTATTGTATTGTTTAAACAAATTCGCAAGCTAAGATAATTTGCAGTTTCTTCGACTAAATAATCACATATGAAAGTCATATTTATCATATGTTTGTGATCATTCAGTCATCATACTATCGTGGTTATAAGGATATATTACTTTGGAAACTGAATTACCCTCTGATGTGAATAAATGTAATGAAATTATTTCAAACCTCAGAGAAACGTAAAATAAATAAACTAGAATGTAATAAAATATCATTAATTATCTGCTCATCTATTGAACAATAATGTATTAACCAAGGCGCTCCAAAGCGGCTTTAATCAGATGAAATTTCACTGTTTTCCTACTATCATAATTTCTTGATTCATTAACATATCTACATAAACTATCCAAAGTGAAATTAAAATCATGACATGTTTAGCAATTTATATAAAACATTTTGTTTTCCTTTTTTAGGACTTTTAAACTTTTGTAAATAAAATAATAGACAGAAACATTTTGCTAAGAGGTATCCGTGATTTCGCATCTTGCAAAAAGAAATTCATTATACATTTCAAAAATGACAACTGATTCCTAAATGATCCATGTTATTTAATACCAGGAGAATAAGATAAACATTTGAAAGAATATCTTATGAGGCAATTTGAAAAAAATATGCAATAATATTATTTTTTGCAGTGAAAGTTTTTCATGCAGTGACAATTTTAACAAAAAAACTAATTTTAGAGAAGGTAATAAGGTTTTACTCTTTTTTCAACAATTTTTACGAGTCCAATTTTAACAATCCGGCAACTTCAACCATATGCTTGTCTTTTAGGGGAAAAAAGTACACATTTACTCTATTTCAGCATCCTCAATCCAATGACAATAGAAGATGTGAGCAGTAAAATCATAACATTTGCTACAAAACATAACACATGATACATATTTCCATTTAAAATACTATCCAGATACACGCAAGCCGGTAAAAGACATAAAATGTAACTGAAAACTAATTTTCACATCAAAGGAACTCGAGGCATTCCTGAAGGAGGGAAGAAATCTAAAATTTTAGTAATCACATTTCAGCTGCGAAAAAGAAGGAGAGTACCTTGTTTGAGTGGCAGACAACAGGATAAAATGGAGAAGAAACTGTTTCGGCATTGGCATAGAATTGTTTACCTTCCGGTGATGGTGTATTTTCTTCCTTTTTTATATATAAAAACTTTTTTTTCTTTCCATGAAGGAGAAATTCCATTTCTACATCTAGCCATCTCGAATAAAAGAGAAGAAAAGAAGTTTAGCTGTTAGAACAGGCATCAAATATACTTTATATCTTCAAGGGACATGAAATATTCTACCGAAAGTAATGTTCGCAGAAATGGCGATATTTCTTTATAGAGTTCTATAACAACTATCAAATACAGAAGGCTCTTTTTTTTTCGTGAAATATTCATGAGGAATAATAACTCTGCGAATCTAATAGGTCATTAACATCCTAATTTTTGAAAATGTACATTACTAAGAATGCCAAATTATATTTCTTATAGGTTTTTAAAAATCTAAAATTAAAACATAATCTAAATCAGCATCAATTCTTTAATAACGTACATTCATTTTTCACTAAAATTATTTTCATGAAAAAAATTAAAATATTATATTTTTTAATCATAGTTTGATTGTTGCAACACTCATTCTGGTTAAAATGACAAGTTTGGGCTATTGATAATAATAACTATTATATGATGTTGTTTAGAGGTTAGGGGGTTTTGAAGATCGAAAGCGCGTAGGAAATGAATAAAGTATAAATAGCAATTTTAATCATCATCTTTTAATTGTATATATATATTTTTTTACCTGCTTTTACCAATATTGCTTTATTATGTATGTATGCTTCTTTGAAAGCAGATGCGTTTTTAAAAGGTTGACAGGGAACTATGACATCTTTGCTGCTATTTCATGTCAAAATCGGTCGAGCTCCAAAACTTTCTTTGCCATCAAGAAAAATTGAAAATAAAAGTTTACAAAGTTATATATATATATATATAGATAGATAGATAGATAGATAGAGAAAAAGAGAGAAACCTCCTGATGGTTTCAAAAAGGTTTAAATTGGTTAATGACTTACATTAATTAAGACAGATAATGACTTAAAAAGTAATAATGTTCTCACATGATAACTTGAAATTTGCGATCGTAGATTTAATTTTAATTTTTTTTTAAATTTTCTTTGATTGATGTATATAGTTAGTTCATTATTTTATTATTTTTATTAGAATTGATTGAATGTTATCATCGAATATATGGCAACAGTCATTTTTGTTTAAATGACAAGTTCCACATGTGTTATATTAATAATCATTCGTCCATGATTATTCTCGTACAAGCGATGCTAAAACCAGAGAACGAAAGAAAAGACGATGTATGAGTCTGGATGATTAATGAAAGGATGTATGGATGTAATCCTAACATTATGTCTTAATGGCATTTACTCCACCAATAGATGATTTATTACACTGGTTATCAATTTAAAAGATAGCACAATTTTGATTGTTATTATTTTTTATATGAATAAATATGATTATAAGGCCTCAGAAAGATATATGTCTGAAAAATTATTATGTACTTATTTCAACATAAATCATCAAAAAGTAATGTTTACAGCATTTTAGTGATGATTAATTATCTACTATCAATTTGTTAACCGGGATATCTAAGCAAAGAAGGGATTTCAACTTTTTACCCAGCTTATCAATAAATTTTAATTTTTCTCCTTCAGCGTGTGCTTGTTAGGGAACGTACTTTTGATTCAGCAAAAAATAAAAGGTTTTCTGAAGGGCGATCTTCGGAATATATCATAAATTATACTATGAAATATAGTATATGATAAATTTGAAAAATCATATATATCAGATTTTCTGGTACTCACAAATATATATTGTAAAATTACATCTTACCAAAATCATTTAAATTATTAGAAATCGATACCAAATACCGATACTTCGATACCAAATACAGCTCACAATATTGATACTAAAATAAATAAAATTGCAGTTTATATCCAACTTGACAATTAGATTTCAAATAATTTTAATATGATTTTTCACTTAATTCAGGAACCGATATGTAGATATGTTGTATAGTAGCAATAGAGTACTCAGAAATGAAGTACCATGATTCAAAATATGTATATAATTAAATTTAATAATTTTCGATTAAGGACTAATAATTTATGTATATGAATCAAGACAATTCATTATTTTAAAAAAGTATACTGAGTTAATATTATGCTTCATTCTACTTCTTGACAGCTTAAAGTAAATGATTGCCCTAATGACTGAGAGCAAATTTATTACAAATATAATTACATAACCGTTCTGTATTTTTTTAAATTTTTCTATCTTTTTCTAATTTTACAATTCTGCGTTTTTTAATTAAATTCTAATTAAAACCTTTAGAAAAGTCTAAAATCATTCATCAATTTATAATTATCATGATCACTAATATGTTACTTGTTTTCTAATCTTGATCCTATACTAAGATCATTAAAATTTAAATTTAAACTTTATGGAGATATTATATAATATTAATAAGACTTCACAGCAATGTAATCTGAAAGAGATTGTAAATAATATTTTTAGTGTCACCTTTAATACATGAATACTATTATTTAAAAAAAACCATTTTTTTATGTGGCATTCACAAATAAAATGCAACAATTATACTTTAATGAGAAATATTTTATATATGCTTCAAAATCAATTTAAAACTACTTGTTCGAAATAATTTTAAATTTCTGTTGGCAAAAAATATTATTTTTTGATATTCTAAGCATCATATAATATTGAAAAATTCGTAGCAATATTTTATATCATCTTAAAAAGAACTCATGCATATTAATTTCTGAAAATTTTATAATGTCCAAAAAAGTAAAAGTAATAAATAAATTTTTCAAACCGAAGAAGTAAATACATATTCCTACCTTTCTACCAACATCTTTCATGCAGAAAGTAATAGAAATACAGGAATATAATTTCTGAATTGCTATAAAAGCATTATAATTACTATAATATTTTTTTTTAATTTAGCATTCTACATTTATAAAGTTTAAAAATTGCTTTAAATGATATTTTAAATGACATTTGTATGTAACTAATATCCATTTTATTATGCTACATAAATATTCGCAAATTAGATTTTATTTTCAACTCTTAACAGCGAAAATTAAAAATGTAGATATAATATGCTTAGTAAGAAAATATTTATCTCAAATATTGCCTTATTTATGAAAATTTTTATTCAGCTTTAAATTTTCGTATCAATGACGTATTTTAAGCATTACACACATAAAATATTTGTTTATAACCTCAGAGATTTTAAATGTATTCATTCCTCATTTATAATCACAATGGCTATTTACATAATTATTTTATACATTATTGGATTTTTACTACTTTTCTACCAACTTTCTACCAAAATATTCATAGATCAAAGAATAAACTTTACTAATTAGGGAAATCTGAAAAGTCCTGGATCACGTGGAATGACTAGAATTATCTTTAACAAAAATTTAAAAACCATATAAATGCGTTTTATTACATGTTTACAATCACTGGATTAATTCAATATGTAGTTATTGAAATAACATTCGTTTGATGAATATCTTTTGAACAAATAATGAATAGCCTTGCTAACGAAATTACGTAGAAAGTTTGTGAAAGTGAAGAGTTTTAATTGCTGGACAACATCAATCGCAGTTTCTAGACTTTGCTCTGATAACAAAATTAATGAAGTTCTTTGAAGAAGTGGAATTTAAGATAAGATCTCAGATTTCTTTTGATGAAAGTTATATAGAGTGAGATTTAATTGCGTCTAGACTCAATTTAATAGAAATTTGCTTTGATATAAGTAAAATGTTATAAGTGACAGCATATTAAAATCTAAACATCAAGCCTTCTCATTAAACCTTTTAATTAATATATACTCATTCTAAATATTTCATTAAATGTTTGTTGCGGACTTAAAATGTCTGTAGTGTTCTTTCATATTTGATTGGATAAATAAAATATATTTCTCTTCAAATCTATATTATTTGAAATCCTAAAAGCAAATTTGGTCTTTCTATGTCGTCGATTCATAAGGATTAAAAGAACAAACCTGATTAAGATAAAATGTCCAAAACTGGCATTTTTGCGCATAAACTAATCTTCTTAAGATTTACAAGTTTAGTTAAATTATTAGATATTATGTTTCGAAGGTAAATTACGACTCCTTTGTAAACTTGTTAGATGAGAATGGCGGAATATTTGGCTGTCTATTAGTAAAACCAAAATAATGTTAAAGCGTTAGATTTGAAAAGATTAAATTCATCAAATATGACTTAACAGGGGAATTTTCATTGTTATTGTATTTTGCTTATCCAGGAAACTCACCCACTAATTCGCTTCTAATTTAAGCATTTTTCAAACTTTATAAATGCAAGGAAACAAAATGAACCAATATTTAACGTTTTAAAAGTTATTTCCAGACTTCCAACAAGAACTTAAAAAAAGGGAAAAAATTATTTCAAGAAACTTCTGAACTGTACATGGATGAAATCAGGCAAATTAAATTACTTTTCTCAATCATTTTTTTACAAATATTTATAGAAAAGTGTGTACCCTTTTTATTCAAGACCATTATAAAGAGATAAAAAAAGTATTGGAGCATTTTGTCTCATTAAAGTACCAGTTATCTCAGACAGACTTGGTGAATTTCACGAATAAAATTCTACGCAGAATACGTGGATATGCTAATTCTACTGCTTATATGTATTTCACTTGATATGTAAATACACTGCATATTTTATAAACGTTATCATTTCAATTTTCTATATAAATAAATACTTAGAACTCATAAAAATATCATCATTATTGCTGTAATCTTTTTCTTTTAACTTTGAAAAGAGCACATACATTTATAAAAACGTATTTTTTTTCTGTCGAACAATTTCTATTCTGCTATCAGAAAAGATGTTAATTCTATTTATTTCACGAAACGCGATAAATACAGAAGGCGGAAACTCTTTCTAAGTATTATCCTTAATTTCTATATCTTCTTCGCATTCCCTACTTTCTTTTTGCTTCTGACTTCGTATAAGTTAATCAAATTTCCAATTCTAGAAATGACTCGTTTAGAAATGTCACAAAGTAGCTTTTCCAAGATACAACTATTATTTAAGATGCATTTCAATCTAATCCACCATGTTACACAGAGGTGTCCAGTAACAGGATATATTTGTAAATTGCTGCAATTTCATTAATCACAAAATCATAAATAATTTCAATGGAGTATTTAAAGAAACCATCAATGAAGTGAAATTGTCATTTTCCACTTTGAATTATTTATTAATATATATAGTTACAAACCTGTAATTTTGCTTCCCAGTGCGAATAGTGTCATCGTAAGAAAGGCTGTTTTACGGTGAGTCTGTTGGGTGTTAATCGGGTTCCACGTCAGAAATCTCAGAGGTTGGCAACAAACTTGGCGACCATTTGGTGACTTGTCGACGAATTTGGCGATAAAAGGAATATTGCTGGAAACTTCGAGAATTTTATCGATCCATCCAATAGGAATTGAAATACACCCGATTAGTCCGAAAACCTTCTCACCCCCCCCCCCCGGGAAACATAAAAGACTGGCAATCTCAAGCCAGAATGAATTGGAATTGAAACTGGAATCGGAATTGGAGTCTTAAACAAGTAACAAGTCTTCGAGAGCTGTGTGCCGAGTCCTTGTGCTTATTGTGGAAGCAACGTCGTGTCGTCTGAGGAGTAGCAGTGTGTCGGCAGCTGGATACAGCTAGAGCCGTAATTTCAGCCGTTTGGAGAGACCTACATGAGCATAGAGGGAATCTACGAAGATTCACTCACCTGCTGAACTCTGTCTGGCCGTTTTGTGTGCTGTGGCTGTTATTACTACATTTTACGACTTTAAACAAATGTTTGCTGTAGAGTGTTGCTGTGTACTGTCCTGTGTTCGTCTCAGCTATATATATTTGTTATCTGTGGTAGGGAATTCGTGTTTAATAAACGTCGTAGTTGTTTTCCACTAAAGGACTGTTTATTTCAGCATCGACCGTCAAAACTTAAGGGTACAATGGACGATGAAAATGTGAAAAATCGATTAAATCTGAGATTTTTTTATTTTGATCTTTTATGTATATTTTGAGTGTAAGCTATCGTTTGCAAAAAGAATTATTTTGATATCTTAATTAGTTCGTGCAATATTAACATTTCTTTATTGATATTAGGATGCCACGCCCACTTGTTTACATTTGTACAGCTGCAGTATGACACAGTTTCGTTTTCCACCAAGCGCTGCTAGTGAGCCTTATTCGCAATTTTAATTTTATCGTTTTGTTTTTACAATGACAGATGTTAAAAACTTCAACTTCTTCTTTTCTCTTGTTGTTTGTTTTGGATTGTTGATTCGCTGGTCATAAATTTCATATTCAAGTTACTCGTTTCTTTCTTTGAAATTGAATACATAAACAATTCTTTTCAGGGCTAAAATTGATATTTTCTCTATTTTAAATTACATTACATACAAATTAAATTACAAACGTGCCTAAAAGAAGTATTCGTTCAAAGAAAAGATTAGAGTTGGGTATAAGTAAAGCTGTGAGAGAGTATAATCTGTGATATTTAAAAAATCTTTGTTTGATTGCAGAAAATATATCAAAAGATGATTCTCGCTTTATCATAGGTCAGAAAAAGAACCAGAAAAGAGAGGCACAAAAAAATCTTTGACATAATATAAAAACAAAGAAATGAAAAAAAAAATAAAAAAACAAGCAAATGTAAGGTTAGAAGCAAAACAAGAGGCTGTAACTTATGCAGCAGGTGCATTTTGATTTGCTTCATATTTTGTATTGAATTTGTTTATGGCTGCATATATAATTTAAAAATGTTAGATAAATAAAAATTAATATTTATGGTTCATGAAATGATATTAAAAAATCTTTTTATTTGAGGGTTGTATTTTTAAATGAAAAAAGGAGTCAGTTTTGCTTCACCAGTAGTATTTCCTGTATATGCTTTGTGCATTCTTACGTAAATATTATGTATGTATATTTGTATATATTTCATAAAATAAATATTTTTTTTAATAAACTTGTATATTTAATAAACTTGAGTTGTTTTAATTTTGTTTCTGTTCTGTAGGGATCATTCAAATGTATTTTTAGCTTTTTCTCAAAATGAAATTTTATGATGCCCTTCAAATTTTTAAATACTCCATGCACATCATATTTTTAGTTACAACTCTGAAACTTTTCTGTTATGCTGTATAAATATAAAATAATATAATTTTGCATTTATAGATGAATTATGCGTGTTAAAAATTTTTATTGAAGGCCTCGAGTAATATTATTATACTGATTTTTTTAAATTTTTCAAAAAATGTCAAATATTTCAAGTTTTGAATTGAAAATCATATTTTCAATAAATTAAAGTATCCAAAATATTTTGTAGAATTAAAAAATGTATCTGAAAAAATAGAAATAATTAATTTATGTTATATTTTTATGCGCATGGAACAATTTGAAATTTTTGAATATTTAATTTTTTTTTCCATTTTTTACCAAAACAAATTTTTAAGTTATCAATGAATTTTGATGAAATTTTTTTTCAGCATTAGATTGATATAATGCAATTACCACATAAATTTCAAAACAATATCTCAAAATTTGAGAAATTTTGGTTTCAATGTCCATTGTACCCTTAAAAGAACCCCAGAAGAAGTATCAATATGATTTGATGAAATCTATTTAGAAATTATATCTCTAGATGGTAATTGTCCTGTCAAATAAGAAATTTCATGTTCCATGATGGAAAATAGTATGGGAAAAGAGAAACAATTTTTTTTCAAAAACATCTGAGCCGTTAATTTCAATTTTAGTAATTGATATCAATAAATTTGTGTTCAGAACATGCGGAATAGTTTAAATTTTCATAAAAGTTGGAAAATACGGCGACGACTTATAAAAATTAATAAATGTAATTTTTCAGCTACCCAGGAGTTGATAAGCTTCTTGTTTTATGTATTTTTTTAAATGCCCTATTATTTAGTTAATAAATGCTTGTCTTTTTTGTTACATTAAACCTTACCCTTTATCAGTCTTAATATTGAACGTTGAAGGTTTAATTTTTCAGCTATATCTTATAATTTATAAAACTTATACATGAAGAGTTTTGGAATATTTTATTATAACATTAAAAAAATATTCCTCAGAATTGTTTGTATTAAATGGAATAGTGTATTAAAATGTAGCTTACTAAATGCAAGCTTAAATATATTCAGCAAAGAAGCTTAGATATACACAGCAAAGAATATTAAATTCTTATTTTCTGTAAAAGTTTTAATTAGTACTCAATGATTTATTATTAATCAATAAAATAATGGTCCTTCATATATGTAGCTTCGGCGTATACACGAATTACAAGAACGAATCTCATTGCTATGCAAGGTTATTCAGTATGAGAGTATTGGAATGACATTGTGTTTAGACAGGAACGAAATAATTGAAAAAAAAAATATATAAATAATGTCTTCAGCTATTATCCGTTAGAAATTATAAAAGTAGCTGGATCATTAATATCTCAGAAATGTATAGTTGAATGTTAATAATGAAAGTAATGATAAAAATAAAATAAATAATAATAATAAATAATAATTCGTCCATATTCATAAGAATAATATATATATATATATATATATATATATATATATATATATATATATATATATATATATATATTTCTCCGTACTTTCAAGGAAGAAATTTGCATTGGGTCTGATTATGCGATGTAAATATTTTTTATCTCTAATATTCTATGTTTAATCAGCCATTGTTTCAATATGAAGATCCAAATGGAAATAAAATTGTAATGTACCCCTTAGGATTGTGATAATTCTGAGAAGTTTATCCATAACTGCAATCTTTTTTTTTTCTATTTTTGGTTACTAATATAAACCATACTGGTAAAGCCTACATCAGTATAAGATTTGTTTTACTAAAATCCAACATGTTTTCCAAGAATAATCTTTGAATTTTTTTAATGAGTAGAAAGCATTAAAAATTTTGTCCTAGAACGTTTCTTTAATGCAAGTTATACGACTTATTATAGCAAATTTATTGCCAAAAACGATTTGAAAATTTTTGAAATAAAATATTAAATGGAAAAATCATTGACAATTAATCAAAGCTGTATTACTATATCAATAAATGAACAATCAGATGAAAGTAAATAAACATAAAATGCAATACTTTATGTAATAATGCATTCAAAGATTTGATTGACTTGTCTGCACATTTCTTCAATTTATTGTTGAGGAGAATTTATGATCTCATTTCTCAGACTATTTATTCCATGAAAAAGCCAATAACCTTAAATCAATTTGCTCTTTTATAATTTTTCTCTTATCAAACCAATCCCACAAATGTAAAAGATATTAATCATGAGTTAAAAAAGCAGCGCATTTACATACTCCAGTAAAATTATTTGTAAACTTTGTCATCACACATTAACACATTCAAATCACATTATATATATATATATATATATATATATATATATATATATATATATATATATATATATATATATATATATATATATATATATATATATATATATATATATATATATATATATATATATATATAAACATTGTAATGCGAATTGTAAAGCATCAGAATTAATATTTGTAAAGTATTGTAATAATTATTGAAGATTATGATAATTAATTTTGTAAAACATATTATAATGTGTGTAATAATGTTAGATGTATAACAAATTAAAACCATAAAGTATTAATTTGCTCATAAAAATATCATTGTTGAAGAATCAAAATAATTTGCTTTATTTCTGAGCCCCGCCAAACCATACTTTATGCTTTTAAAATATTTTAATCGCATCAAAAAAAAGTTATAATTCAAAAGAACTTAAATATAAAATATTTTCAAATTATTTTTCGCCATTTAACTATTACGCATAAAAGTTATCTTTTATAATTGAGGAAAAATTAAAAACTGGGAATTAAACCTGAGATGCAATCGCTGATTGCCAGTGCACCTATCATCTAATCTAAGCATTGCACGCATAAAAAGCACATTGTCTGATGCAGCTTCCATTCTTTTCTTCTTTAATAATGTTCAAATCTCAAGAACAAAGGCTGTAGGGCATTTCTTAAGGAATTTCTTCCTCAGGATAAAAAGTAATTTTTCAAAATTTATCGAAATTTACAAGTAGTTAATATTAAAAGCAACAATTTGTAATCTAGAAGCTGTATAAATTGGAATATATCTTTGTTCATATGCAATAGCGTTAAGAATACTTGTTGATAATTACACGTTTCATCTTTCCCCCCTTTTGGAAAATGGCGAATTCTAGCCACGTTAGAGAATTAGCCAGCCTTCACTTGAAAGATTAGAACTTTTGAACCTTTATGATAATGATAACGCGGGTAATTTAAGAGAAATATATTTCCAAGGCCGCATCATTAATAATTCCTGGCTAATTCTGCGCTTATTCGGGCAACTGGTTTTCTCTAACAATAGAATTCGAGCTCTAAAAGGGAATAATTAAAATCAGCACTAGCATCTCTGGACTTTAGGTAATTTGAAGTTAAGTATTAGTATGAGAGTGTGCGTTATTCTTGTGTGATGTGGCTAACAATTATAAAGTGAAGTCCTAATACTAACACCGCATGATCGTATTGATAGATTCCTTTCAAAGGTAAATTTTGTGAACTTGAGGTTCATCAAACTCATTAATTAAAATGAAAATGCAATACTGACGATTGTGTCACTGATACTTTTAATATTAATAATTGCTAAAACTTGAATATTTGCTATAAGTAGAGTCACAATGTAAATGCACATTTTACAAAATACCGACTAGCATAAGATTAATGCTTTTTTACTTTCTAATATACAAAATATAAAAGGAATTAATGTAATCATCGAAAAATGGAGATCTTGATGAATGGAGATTTGAAACATGGAGATCTTGAGGAATCTCCATGTTTCAAAAATTTCTGATATCGAAAATCACTCTGAAATTATTATGTCGCTCTGTCAGTCAGTCAACCAATCTGTCTGTTTATGAACATGACGATAAAATCACTTAAGCACTTTTCACGATAATAAAAATCACTTTTAGATGAAATGTGACGTATAGATTGTATGTAGATTTCGATCAAATTTCGTATGAAATTATTCCACAGTAAATCTGTCCGTCTGGCTCTTAGAAAAACATCTAAAATATAGATTGCCATTAAATTTTGAACCATATCTTTTAAAAGATTGACCGCTGTTCCTCTGCTGGTAAAAATAATAAATTTACTCTGATACTACTCCACTATGGAGTTCCTTGATATAATTTAAATATTAGCTTTATTCACAATAAATTCGAATTACCGATACAAAAATATAAATTACTGATTTTATGAGCCATAAATAAAATATATGAAAATATGAATGAAAGCATTATAGAAAAATATTAATAATCCCAAAATGATAAATTTTATAAAACAAAAAAAATGCGTTTTCACAAATCGAAAATAAATACGTCCAGTGAAAACTACTTGATATTTATTTTCCTATTTCACTATTAATTCGACCATCGATTTCACAAAATTTCAAATAACTATCAAATGGTCTCCATGTTCTATACGATGAGCAAATAAATGAGAATTGTATAAGTTTTCTTCTTCAATAAATAATTCAATTGGAAATTACCTACAATTTATTTTCTTATTTAACAATTAATTCAATCTTCAATTTCACAAAATTCCAACCAGCTATCGCATGGTCTCCATATTGTTTATGCTGACCAAAAAAAATGGAATGAGAAAGGTCGTAATTCTTCTTAGATAGATTGCAAAAAATTAACTTTCATCAAAAGCGCCATCAGGGAAGACAGAAACACCAGAACAACAGCTGAATGGGAGAAACGCACTTTTCTGATGGCTTCCAACTCCTGGTATTATCTGCCTAATATCCCGAAATCCATCTCTTTTAAGATGAGAAGTTCCACAAAACGAATGACATCTAGTTGTTCATCACGTCCTTCGAACCCCATTCGTTCACTCTTAATGAACACCGTCACTCCATTGTTTCATGTCCACTCCCCACCTGTCAACCACCCTATTCTGTCTCTATTAACCGAAGAAAGCGGACGCGTGTCTGATAAAAGCACTGTTCCATCCATCATATGTAAGATCAGTCACACGATCTATTATTTAGTTTCACTTCTTGAACAGGGAGAGGAACTTACAGAGACCATTATACATAACTGCTTGAAGCATTTATAAAATCATACCTCAGAGTAAATGTTTCGTAAGAAACAAAATAATGTGCTGTTTTCTTTGAAAATAAGAAGTTATGCGACTATAAAAAATAAAAATGAAATGTTTTTCTGCTATTATTTGATTTTGGTAACTATCCTTAATATTTTTTGACTTTTCCCTACTATATTACTGATTTACTAAACTGTATTCTGAGTTTTATATTCTAGCTTAATAAAGAACTGTTATACTAATTGCATGCTATCATAGCTGTATGAAAGTATGGAAATTACTCATCTGATTTTGTCAATTGGAGTAGTTTTATAAGAAATGAAAATAATATAATGGCAACTTCATAAAGTAACAAATATTGCTGTTTTTACAAATTTCAGATTAATAATACTTCTCAGCTTCAAAATGAGCATTTATGAAGAAAGAAGCAAATCCAAGAATTATAAATAGGAAGGCCAAACTATTGTTCTTATAATAACAATATGGCGGTAATTTACTCATATTATCTAAATAAATATTCGGCATTTGGACAATGAATGATCAGGCTATATATAAACTACTGATTAAAGGTCTCATTACATTTTATTTCATTTCATAATTTGCATCATCGTAATTAAATATAGTAACTTTCAATTTGTATTTTTCGGTTTCACATTCGTATCGAAAAATATAATTAATTTTTTTTTTTTAATTTAATAAGTATAGTGATGACATAAGACTTTTTTGTACTGTAAATAGGAAATAAATAAAACGTTTTACAATAAAGCTGAATGAATGCAATTTTTTCTCATACAAAGAGAATATTGTATTGAGATACATATTTTTATGTATTAGATGGCAAACACAAACGATAATAATAAATGTTGCAATCAAATTTATATACATTTTGAAGAATGCAAAATGTTTTAGACCTGTTTTTCAAATTTAGAATATTGGTATTAGTTTTAATACCTTTAAATTGAAACGTTGCTTACACAAAATAAATAACCGTCATAAAATAAATACTTTGGTTGCTTGAACAATATCTTTCATTCATGTTTTAAACAAGTAGATATATATTTTGAATTAATAAATATTCAATCTTTATTATTTAAAAATGTGAGTATTTTTAAATAAATTTGAATGTGATGATTTGAAATAGAAAAAAATTACATATTAAAAATTGTCACTGATTAAGTTAGAGTCTCTAAAATGCTCTAGGAAATTTTAATGTAATAGCTCAAGGAATATAATAAGATGATTTAATTTGTTAAAAGTTTCAAACTCTAAAGTATCTTAAAAAATTTAAATGATTTTAATCTTTGTATTATACAATTTTTTAAAAAATGAACATGCAGTGAAGTGAAAAATAGGGCATCAAGAAAAAAAAATGAGAACAAAATTATCCTCATCAACAAGAAATATTTTGTAACTTTTTAACGATCTACACTTTTTCAGCACCTTATTTATTTCTTTTCTGGAAATAAACATACACACACACACACACATAAACACACACATACGCATATATATATATATATATATATATATATATATATTGTTTTCACAAAACGTTATATGTTGTTCGGAGTAGCAATTAAGAATAATGTTTTGAGTAAAAAAAACTCAAAAATTAAAACAAATAATAGTAAAAGTGGAAGTAGCTTTATACGGTTACAGTTTTTACTGCAAGAATTTCCTAACATCATTGTATATCTAAAATGGTTTTACACAATTCTGAAACAAGAAAAATCGTTTCTATTTTATTAATAGTCCTCTGGCTCGTTTAATAGCAAAATAATGCATTCTGGGTTCAGTTGTTCCCTAAAATATTCTTTTTCAGAACTAATTATACATTGTTTTAGACCCTAATGTGTTTGGAAGCGAACTCTAAATATTACACGTATGTGAATTCCTTATTACATTTACGCATCAATTATCTATATGGAAGACACCAATTTGTAACAATAATATAAAATATTATTTTTATGGTTGGTTTAGATAATGCCATAGCTGAATAATTGTCCTTCAATACACAATGGTAAAATTTGGTCAATATGCTTTTCCCTTTGAATTACTTTAGTTATTTAGTAATTACCTTCTAGAAACTTAAATTGTTTATTCTTTTGTATCAATTTACGATCGAAATTAGGATTAAATGCTAATGGGGGAAGATAAGAGTAAGTAATCTTATGTAGAAAAAGCCATCTTGTTAATCTTATAAGAATAAACAATCTTATAAATTAATAAGAGAGATATTTGTTTTCTTCGAAATAATTTTTCCCGTAAATAAGGTTAAAAATATACACATGTTTTTTTAATGTAATAAAAAAGATATATGTGCTTTACATTATTTTTTTTTCTTTTTCAACAATAATTTTAACACCATTTTTGGCATTTAAGAGATACAATACATTTTCAAACTTGAAATCAACATGACTGTATATTCGTTGAAAATTCTGATGCAAATTTGTTTCTTGAGTTCATTTTAAATGATTCATTTAAAATCATATATCAAGTAATTATTAAATAATTGGATGCAACTAACTTCTGCACAAAAATATAAAAAAAATTAAATTAAAATTCAAATGCAGTCTAATTAAACCAATAAGAAATGTAAATATAATTTTTCTCAGAAGCGTTCTTCCGGAAATGGAATGGGTAATACTTACATCTTATTATGAGAAACATTTTCCGGATTAAATATGTTTAAAAAGTTCAAATATATTTATTTTTACAAATAATAAAAAAAATATTAGCAAATCATAAAATGATGGAATTTAAAATTCGAATTATATGATTTTCCCATGCAAAGTCAAATAACCTGTAAAAGATGAATAATAAATAATAATAATTTCGGGCTTTTAGCAAAGAAATGAAACAATAATAATCCAAATATTTATTTCATAAACTATTTCTTTCTGCACTAATCATTAAGGATCCAGCGTATCGCAGTGTCTATTTTCGTTATTCTTATCAAAATGTTTTCAACATTATTCTTACAATAGTATAGCAACAAATCAAATAACTCATTTTGTTTTACTACATGCCTCTTTTATCACCTTATTCTCCTCTGCTTATGAAACATGGAAAAACAGACATCACATGTCGTCTATATGAACTTGATGATCTTACTCGAGTAACTTGATAGGATCAGAAATGACTCTTTCTGTCATAAAAATATAATTTAATCGAGCCTGAATCCGTATCAAGTGACAACCAGAATCATAAAAAGTAAAGTACATTTTCTTCAGACTTCTTATTACAGGAGGATGCCTGTAATACTAGTGCACGAACTAAAACATAAAACAAAACTGAGTTTTATATAAAATGACTTTCAAAAAAAAATCTGTGAAAAAAATTTGAAACATTTATAATCGTGTCTCGAGAAAGTAATATGTTGAAAATATATCGTTTTACAGCCTAACAAATGATTGATCAGGAAATCAACTTTTTTCGGTAGAAATATAAAACTGCATACCTTCTTGTCAAAGGATGTTTCTATTCTCGCGTTACTTTGTGTATCTTTAATATTTTCCTGAATATTTTTTTATGAAATTTGATTCAATTTCAGTTGCGTCAAATTAGAAGAAAAAGCAAATTTTGTTTTCGTGATGTTACAAAACATATGTAATGATTCTGACAAAAAATATATGTGAAAATCATGAACATTTAGTTGTCAGAAATTTTTCAATATCAATGTTTTCTTGTTTAACAGATTATGATTAGTGATAACTATTTATATAGTGGCAAGTCTGAAGAATTCCTTTAAGAATGCAACAAGATAAATTAAGCAAACAGCTTATACGCACACTTGATGTTGCTGTATAAATAACTAAAATATTTCTTGTAACATATGCTCAATCACTATCTTTTGGAAAATTGGAATATCTATAATGTTGATTAAGCAATTTTTCAATTTTCGGTGATTTTAAAAACACGCCAGCTTAATAACCTAAAGATGTTGGCTTGCATTTTAAATAGGGGTACCATAAAAAAGGAAGATGAGAAAAAATACAAATTATTTCCGCTCCGCATAGTATGATTATTGCATAATTTTTGCAAGGGTGATATCGAATCTTATTAACTAATTTGTGGGCGTGATTCAATACATGTTTTCCCACATTTTCAAATTAAAATCAAACTAAATCTTGCAGTTAAAAATATCCAAACTAAATGGAATGCGTTGTGCACTTTATTGCCAATTTTTTTTTATATGTGCGTAGCTAGTTCACCCTCCGAAACGAATTATATATTTATTCTCACTATTTGACGTAAGTTCCTATGTTTAGTTTAGTCATATTAATGTCCCATTTGGAATGAAAACGAGGGAAATTTTGAGACGGTATACGGGATTTTGAAGCCTGGTCAGGCGACGAGAACGACAACTGTGCTGGTTTGGTGGTGTGATAGAATTGGCTTGCATGTTTCTCGCATACACGGGAATGGGTCGATTTTAGAATCGAGTCTCTTACTAGTAACCTCCGGAGGTTACTAGTAAGAGACTCGATAAGAGATCCCTAAGTCGAGACATGACCACTGGTCCAGCGTGGTCCTTTCAGTCACTGAAAAAAATTTGTTTAATAATTAAAGCAATAGTAGTGAGTATCTTAAATAAATTTTCTCATTTTTTTTTTGAATTTTAAGCTATATTTTATATGTGTAAGCTTAAAGTGCGCATATTAATGAATGCATTTTAATGCGATGATGCTGACCAACAAGATTTACAGTGATGAAGAAACCCTTCACAAACAGGTGGAATACATATTTACAGATACCTTGTATCTCAAATAATTAAATGCGAGTCTTTTTTATAAGAGCTTGATTGACATCTTACTTTACCGTAATAAAACAATAAATGAAGCAAATAGTCAAGTTCCTTACAATGCTCAATGATATATATAATATCTATATTTGTAAGGCTATTTCAAAAATACTTGAAAGTCAACTCGAAACATTTCTGTCACCTAGTCTTACTGACAGCTCATTAGAAAGTAAAAAAGATGATTCGCTTTCCAGAATAATGTGTATGGAATTCGCTTCCCGTTACTGTTAAAAGGAAAGAACGTCACTGGGGAAAGAGTCAAAGAAATAACCTAAGTTGAAGAGTTAATAACCTCTCAATGTGTTAGTGTGGAAACAAAATGAGAATGCATTCTTGGATTTTAGATTTTAGATTTCCTTTCTTCTCTTCTTCTTTTCATTGTTTATATATCTGAGCATTAAATAAAGAGTGAAATTAAATATCTTTATTTTATTTCACCCTGTTGAATCTTATTAAGTCTTACAGTATATGTTTTAAATTTAATTTAAGTTTACGGTTTGCTGTTTTTATTTTTTCAGATTCTTCAGTATGGGTTTAATGACAGTTTCTTGCATGCTCTATCCCGAAAATGTGCCCTACGATTTGATTTTCGCGAAAAAAAGCTGTAAAAGAAAATTAATTTATGCTGTTTTAAACAATAAGAATTTGCTTACCTTCTGGCCATGAAGACATTCTTCCCTTTTCTAGTCTGATTGATTCTTTTTCTTTATATCTTTTCAATCATTTTTTAGTTTTAAATATGTGAGAGACATGTACATAGATCAGTCATTACATTTCATTCATATATGTCAAATAAATTAAAATATTTGAAAAAAAATAAACTATGAAAGTTTTGAAAAATGAATATAGCACCATATTTTTTTATCGCTCTTTTGAACCAAATCAAGTATTGCTGTATTGCTGTAGCGGGAAATAATACACCTTTTACAATGTGCAATCGTGTTAGTTTCAAAATCAATTCATGGTTTGAAATTCATTCATGTAGATGGTAAGCAATTGCTTACCATCTACCCATGAAGACACGCTTTCACTTTCTTGTCTCATTGCATTTATTATTATTTTTCTTTCTGTCGCGTCAATTTTTTTTAGTTTTCAATATATGAGAGGTATAGATGTAGTGACATATGTATATTAATTAAATGTAGGTCAAATGCTACATTTCATTCATATTTATTGTGAAAAAAAATTTAAAAATTTTGGAAAACATAAAACCGCTATTTATGAGAATTTAAGAAATGTATAGAATAAAATGTAGTTGATAGCATTTATTTATATTTTTTAGTAATTTATTATTTATATTTATATTAATAAAATCTTATTCTAAATTAAATTTATTCAGTTCTTTAGGTCTTTTGTTATTTTATTTCCAAACGGATACCAAGGATTTCGAGTAAAATCTGACTGAGATCTGTAATTCAATTGCGACTAAATTTCATTTGTTTTTCTGCATATTTTGAATTATCGTGTTTTCAGACCGGCATAATTTTAAAAAATATATTCAAGTCGAATTTTTGTAACTTTTTTTTTTACATTTGTAATAAATTTTGATTATTGAAATACTTTGCTATGGAAACAAATTTCTGTTTGTATATATCGTATACGTAAATCTCAAAATAATTATAAAAAAATTATCTTTAAATTTCGAAACTTCTTTCTTAAATATATCACTATGAAAATGCCTACAAATGATTTGATTGAAATGAATTTATGAACTATTGCTTCTGTGACATCAATTTTCATATGCATAAAAAAAATATCTGCAGCCTAAAAATATTATTATACTAATAAAATCTAAAATAGAATTCTGCTTTAAAGTTAATGCCCAAAGAACATATTTTTTATCATTACAAAAATGAGCGAATAAAATTTTATCCAATAAAATCGGTTTGAATTTTATTAAAATGATAAAAATCTTTGTTACAATTTACATTTAAAATTAATTTTGATAACTTTATTCAAATCGAAACTAAATTTTCACGTAAACAAAAATATTATCACTGAGAAATTTTTTTAATTATTATTTTAAACTTGTGCAGAAGCGATTTTTCTTTCAAATTTTCTATCGAAGCTTTGAGGAAAAGGTTGAAAAATTTCTCGAATTCGAAAGAAATGTTCAAATGTGATATTTAAAAAAAACTTTTCTTAGTAAGCACATGATGTGAAAAGAAAAACTAATACCAAATTCTTCAGTTTTAGATCCCCAAAAAATTCACATCATTTGCTTAATGAACCTACTGAATGAGCATTATGAATTTAGTGAAGTTTGCATTATGGTATAATTATTTTGGCATCCTTCAGATGGCATGAATGATTAAAATTATTATCATGTTAATATATATAAATGAACTGTGAAGAGAATAAACCGTAAGTTTTCATGCTATCTATATGAGGCAAAATCATTATCATGTTATTGTGTTATTATTCATAAATTATTCATAAAATTATCATGTTATTATTCATAAACTTTTCATAAAATTATCATGTTATTATTCATAAATAATTATGCGGTTATTAAAATATTTTATGGATGGCAGCTATCATTAATTATTAGTGATTAAATTATCATAAATATTAAGAAACTTCCATTTTAAGGCAAGAAAGTGTTCGCAGAAGAAGAATAAATTATAAGCATAATTATGCAGACTATCGGTATTGACTTCCAAGCTGATAAAGCACCGATATGTATGGTCTACAAAAATTAAAAGAAGGGGGGTGGGGTGATTTCAGCTTATAATAATGTAAAGCTAAGATTAATGTTTAATAAGCAGCAGGTTTTGGAAAATGTTTGTAAATTAGGATTTAATAACAGATTTAAAGAATTTTTGGGAAAAAAAATACAATTCATGAACGCAATTCTTATTCGTTATTATTCTTTATTATTCTTATTGAAATTAATTTCGGTTTTCAACCATGAATCAGAATATCTGAAAGAATAATAGAAATAATATTTGTTTTGCAGAAAAAAAAATGAATATTTTTGTTTTTTTTTAAATGCGAACGGAACAAAAAATTTCAGGAATCAACATGGAGTAGAATTGCGAATATTTCATGTTTTAAGTCTAAAAAAAATGTATATGAATATTTTGCTTAATTCTTTTCCTTTCAGATGTATAAAAATTAAAACATTATAATCCTCTTTCCAACCTATTAATGTAACAATACAATATGTTAATAGAGCTCTAATAATTGACTGATTATTTCGGATGATTGATGAGATGAATATTCATTTTGATAATGCAGTTTGTAGATAACTGAACAATTGAAGAAAAACTGTTATTTCATGAAGAATCGATATTTGCTTATATAACATTAATTAAATGACTAATAAAATAATTCTGTTTAAATTTTATATACCTACATAGTTTTAAAATATCACAATTTGAGTTGAACAGTCAAAGATAGCTGTTTGGCTTGTATCTTTGTCCGTTTTGTTTGTTTGTTGTTGAAATTTTTTTTTTGTTTGTTTATTAGAGATATAAAAAAAATTAGAATTAATTACAAAAAATATCAATTATTACTTTCCCTACTTTCAGAAAAGATTAAATTAAGTGGAGTTTAATGAAATAAATGTAAATTCTTGAAAAATTGTACATCCAATGTTACTGACATTATAAAAATGCATAATTAATTTATGATTTAATATCTACGTACATTTCACTTAGAGCATAATTGTGACATCTCATTTTATTCTTAATGTATTTTGTTTCACATTGAGTATTATAATAATATAAAAATAAACGAATGTGCTCTAATGCAAACAAAAAATATAGAAAAGAGAATAAATAAACTAAATCCACTTTGAGGAAATAAAAAAATATATGAAACTGTGATAATGTCATGCCCTGGGACAAACGATGAAAATATATTTTACATATCTTTATTCCTTATCTTTAAAGAAGAGAAGCAAATTAAAATATTTCTACTCTCTCTTCCCTTCTCGAAATACATGGATAAAATGATTATTATAAAAGTATAAATCTTTCTTTGTTCTCTTCAAAAGTATATCAAACATGTTCCAGCAACGACAAGAGATTGCTATTTACTGTTATTTCTTCGCTGATTTAATTGACTTCATGGATCGATACAGACTTTTCCTACTCCTAAGTCACTTAAATTAGGCAGAAATCGATATAGCAAAATTAATTCTGTCTGAAAACAATACATAAAAGATTATGTTCTTTATAATGTCAATTACTTTAATGGCTGGGAGAAGATCTAACATTCATCTAATTATTCTGAGATAATGCACTTGCATCGAATTCTTTCTTAATGTATCGCGTTTAATAAAGAATTACGAAATTTCGAATTTTCACAAAATAATAACAATATACATTCAAACAATTCCTTATTTTCTTAATTTCAAAATAATTTTGGATTACCTTCTTCATTTATGTTTATTAATAATATATTTATATTATTAGTAAATTAAGACTAAAACGACATAAATTAAAATAAATTTTCATGAGTTAATTTTCAGTAAAATCCTTTAATTTTGTCTCTTTTATAAGTTAATAAAAATGCTGTAAAATGAGACACGAAAGCTTATATCATCATTATATATCTTTATAATTATGATATTGAATAAAATAATAATTGGATTACATAACAGTAATTCTTAATAGTCGAAAACACATGAATTTTTTTTTTTATTTTTTCACTTTAAATTTAATGTTATCAACAATAAATATTTATCCTCCTTTTTAAAAAAAATTAAATGCTAGATCTATACAAATATATTTATCATGTCGCATCTATGCATTCAAATGTAATTAAAATTTTAAACCAATATATATCCATTTTTTTGTCTGATTAATAACATTTTTTAATAATGTAAATCAAGATGAATTAAAATTATTTTAAATTGTGTAGGTTAATTTTAGATCTGTGCCTTTTCTGACTCGAAGTATAGCTTGAAAAATGATCTTTGTATTTGTTGCTTATATTTAAAGCTTATTCACAGAAAAAATAATTCCTGAGATAAAAATTTGGGGCTTTGGAAATACTCTAAAAAAACTCAATCTTATAGCAAAAAGGATAAAAAAAAATCATCCTAACTTTCATAAGATTCGGAAATCCAAAGCCATTGGATTCAAAATTCTAAACACAACTCCTGAAAAGAGTTGAGACCATCTTAATTTTTGAACAGTTTGATGCTAAGTAAGAAAAAATCATTCAAAAAATGAAAACCGAATGAAACAAATGAAAAAACTCAGCAGAAAAGGAGAAAAAGGACTTTTGCAGAAAGACAAGAAATCCTTTCAGATAGTTTTATATGTTTCATCCTACGCATAGAAATTACCTTTCTCTCCAACAGGAATAAACATGCATATATTAACTTATATCTTTTTAAAGACTATTGGTATACTATTCAGATTCGCATGTAGCAATAATATCTATTAGCCATGCATACATCAAATGTAAAAAACGGAAGAAAGTTTAGTTTGTTCACTACTCCTAATATTGCTTTTCCCTTATTTAATCCTTTAAGTATCATCAAAAGTAAATAGAGAAAAGAGAGGAGGTATCGAAATGGAATAATACTTTTAGACTTTTGGAAACTTTCCGTGCCTCTAATTTTTTTCTCTCATACGTTTTTTGATTGGAGTAAAAGCAAACAGAAAATAATCCATTGGATGACTTTGAAGAAGAACTAAGTAGAACAATTTATAAGAACTATTATAAATAATTTCACGTCGAAATTCCATACCGAAAATAAAATATATGCTCATTTTACATACAATATCGATTTCTTAGCATTTTAACTCAGTAATTTCAGTTAGAAACAGCATATTAGCTTTTTTGTTGTCTGTATCATCAATCTTGTTTAGTTAAATAATATATCAATATACAAACTTTTTAATGGATACTAATATATATATATATATATATATATGAACATTTGAAAGGTTACTAAGTTAATATGAACATTTGAAAGGTTACTAAGTTATTAGAAAATATTGTGTCCTACCTGATAAAATACTATCTTATAGTTACTTTAATATTAAAGAAAATGATTAATAAATATTAAAGTATGAGAAACAATAATAAAGTAAAGTTCTTGATAGAGTGAGATTAAGAATCTCATTAACGACCTAAAAGCTTCAATTATACATTACCTCATTTTCAAACACGTCAATGATATATTTAAGGAAAAATCTTAAATAGCAATAATAAATAAAATCCAATTCCAAAGTATATTCATGAAAATCTTGAAATGGTAAATGTAGAATAACTGAGGAAAACTGGAAATGAAGAATGGAACATCAATAACTGAATCTCGAACTCTGATGTTATAAATTAAATATACTTTTAAAAAAATGAACAATCGTCAAATACGAGTGGCATAAGAATAATTCTCGTGAAATAATACATTCGTAACAATACAAATAATTTTTTGGTAATTGACAGAAATTAGTTATTCTATCAAGCTACAAATAGAACAGTTCAACGAAACAGAATAATAATTAAACAGTTGGGAAAAAGATCAGTCTAGTGTTAATGTACCTTAATTCAAATGACTATATAAATGAGAAGATTCAAATTGTTTTATAAGTTGAAATTGAAAAATAGATGGTGAAATTATTATGAGATACGAATTGAGTTTTGTTATAGACACATAAGAATATTAATAAAAAAAATGCTTGTTTTAAATTTACAATAAATTGTCACTGAAATAAATTAACTCCAGAAATTAAAACAATCGTAAGGTGGAAAAAAAAATGAGAGTCTAGAATGTATAATATGTCTTACACAACATGAAATGATATATAGCTTCTCAGAAATCAGCAATAAAATGAAAGCTTTATATTTAACATTTGAACAAATATTGACATAATAGATGAATTTTAGCATGGAAATTTTCAAAATATTTTCAAAATATTCGATTTACTTATCATCTGCGGTATCTGGCAAAGAAATCGATGAAAAAAATTGGAGAATATCAATGATGGTACTTTTTTCTCTTTTATGAAGTACTTCAAGATCTCTCAAATAAAAAATTATAAACTTTTAAATAAAGGGCTAATCTAAAATTGTGATTTGTCGAAAAAGGGATATATAATATTTCTTTAATATAAATGAATTGAGATTTGGAATGATGAATTCTATATTTATCCCGAAATCATATCTCCCCGAGGCACCTAAGAAATAGGGATGAGAACTTCCGGCATGATGATTGATATGACCTGAAAGGATGCAGAAATGATGAGGTGATGACTATCTTCTATGGGAGAAGTTGTACCGTAGCCAGTGATGGTATTTAAGGTTAACCATATTTTCCTCCAAAGCAGGCAGGATGTTGAATCAGCAATTTTTACGTGTGCCTTCTTGGGGGACGGAATAACCAGTTTACCAAATCATGAAATTTGCATATTTTAGAAACTAACAAAATTTAGCACAATTAAAAAAAAATTAAAAAAATCATTGAATATATAAAGATATGTATACATCTGAATCTTTATTTTTAGGACAAACAGATTTCTGTTGAAATAATGGGATTTTTATAAAGGAGTAAAAGGAGAAAATATTCAAAATCTCGGTAGCATATACATTTTACTAACTACTGCATTATATTTTAATATAATCAAACATTAATTTATATATTTAATCAAACATTAATTTTAGTCATTATGATTGGTTACAAATTTTTGGTTTGCCAAAATTGAATTGAAGGATGTTAATGAGAATTTGTTTTTAAGTTTATTTTTTAATTAAATCATTTTCTAAAATATTTTTGAAGGGAATTCTCGAAACTTAATTCTTTACTTGAAATTTTGAAGTAAGAATCGCAATATAAATGAGAATAATGGAGTAAATTTTTGAATATTTTAACATTTATTAAAAGGAATAGAATGTTCTTAAACATTTGCAATTTGCAAAAGTGGAGAGAATAACAGAATATTTTTTTCATAAAAAATGTAATTTAAAGAAATCTCTAAAAGATATCACTAGTTGGAAAAAATGACCAATTTTGAACCATGTAGATTCATTTAAACAGTATTTGCTCTGAACATCCTATATTGCATGAAATATGACAAGAAAGTCGAGTCAAAACTCTGTGCTATTTGAGTGTACAATTTACAAATAGATTATACTAGTAATTTGCAAAATATCTCCTTTGAGTTCTATCAGTATGAAAGAAATGAATTGATTTTACTATAACTTTATATTCATATGTTGTTCTAAATTGCTACAAAGCTAAGGAAGTAAATTCCAAGGAAATCTACAGAATTGAAATTTGATGACCAACCAGCCCACCAGAGACCCAACAAATGTTACACATTTTTCTTATCTTCAACTAACTATTCAAAAGAAATATCTTAAGTATACTAGCTATGTAATATAATGCAAACTTTTGCAAGGAGTATTTTTAGGATAGTACATACTTTTCTTATATAGTAAAGAATAATAATATCAACATAAGAGGGAGATACTATTAATCTATTACTGTACATGATAAGAACAACAACTTCATTTATTTCTTCAATAAATAACAAATTAAAGTCGTATCAATAGAAAAATAAATAACTTCTGAGAACTTTTATTTATTATTATAGTGTAAAAATAAAAAACTATAAATTACTCAAGGACTCCGAATAATTTAAATTTTTTTAAAATCGATTCTTATTTAATTTGGTTTGTCTAAGAAATTTCAGAAATATGTAAGTATTCTTCAAGAACGTACAAACGTTTCACTGATGAATGGTGGCTTGTTGGTTTCAAAAATTTAATATTAACACTACTAGAATATGAAATAGCATTCTGGACTTATTTTCAAAATTTCTTGTCAAAGTACCATGCTCTTTAATAAAAGAACATTTTTTTTTCTATAAGTACTTAGTTTTTTACTAGTTTCTCTTATCATACAAAAATTAATTATTAGAATATTTTCGAATATGCTACAAAATTAATGCGAACAAAATTCCTGCAAAATATAAGTTAACAAAAAAACTCCTGAAATTTTTTTTAAATAAATTTTTTCGAATCTATTTTATTGATGTAATTTTATTATAAGATATATTTTAGGGTTTGATCTATCAATTAATTATGAGAGTAAATTAAACGGGCATAATTAATTAAACGGTTTAATAAATAAATCAAAATGGTCTTCGCTGTATGTAATTTAATTTTATAAGACCTATCTGCTGTATTAGAGACAATATTAGAAATCTAATTAATAATATCTGGAATTATTATTAACACAAATATTTTATTTTCTATTTACTATAAGAACGACGTTAATAACGGGTGTTGTCAATAAATTCTTTTTCGAAATGGCCACAGGAAGAGAGATTCAGAATAGATAAATTCGGAGCGACTGCTGAACACTTAATGGTTCTTACTATACCAATGTCAAGGCCGAATGAAAATGGATCTCTGGATTACGGTTTTGTTCTTCTATTGTATCATCCTTTTTCTTTTTAGATGCTCAAGTAGATAAATTTAAGGATGAAAAAACATTTCACCCAAGCCTAGAGATAAAAGATTGAGCTTATCTATTGCCTTATCCTATTTCATAATGACATTTGAGAACTTTAATTCTTTGTTATAAAACCTTTTTCAATTTGTTTCTTTTTATCAATTTTATCCTTCTTTTATTAATTCTTCAGTTTTTTAGTCAGTTGACTTCTTTTGTAAAAACTTTTAAAAAATTAAACCGCTATCTTGAATCCCATAGTCTTCTGTTTGCAAAGATTCATTTATCTGAAAATGTTATGCAATTAATACTTTTATAATTGATGAATGCTTTTTATTTGTCTGAAATCTCAGAACGTGATTGAAATTCGTATTTATATTTTTAATTAGTCATTTCTAATTTCTTTCCAACAAGATAAGTTCCTCCTTTTTTTTTGTATCTCTTCTTCAAAAGTTCAAAAATAATTGACTATTAAATCGTTCATTTAATTTTTTACTTTATAATTGGAACTTTTTCGTTTAAACTTCCAAGACGCTTCATTATGGCGGTTTTGAAGAGATGTTTGATTGGTTAAACAACATTATAATTTTATTACCCATTATTCATTATCTTTTAGTTATTTTTCAGACTTATAAGAAGAACGATAATTTATTTTATAAATTAAGTTTTGCCTCTACTGATATTTCAAAGTATTTTAATAATGTTCTTAGAAAACTAAAAAAAACTAAGATTTAATTATGCAATTCGTTAGCATTCTTTATAAATTATTATTTATTGTTTTGTTTGGCTTCCATTTAATCTTTTTTCTCTCTTTTCTAATAAATTGAATTTTTAATAGCTAATGGATTTCTGAAATAATAATATTCATAAAATTTAATCTGATGTTTATTTGTACAAAACTTTTAATTTAATTTTTAGTGTTTAAGCAATGTTCTATTACAATACCGACGAACTCCTGAATCATTGTATAGGGATGTTTTATAGTTTTTACATTTTGAGAATTGCTTCCTTAACCGGGACTGAGTAAAATTTATTTATTTATTATTGTTAAACAAAACAATTTATTAAGTTTTCTCTTTTTTGTATTTTATTTCATTCAAATTTAACATTCGATTTATTTCTTAATTTTAAAAAGTAGTTTCTCTTTCTATTAGCCGATTAAAATTCTTTTAAAAAGGGAAAAATTTATTAATTTAGATAATTTTTAACTGTTGTTCCTCTAAAAGGAAACATTTTGCTTTCACATTGCAAAATCAACCAAATCAGTAACTTTTCGTCCGGTAACAAACAAGTTCATCAGAAGAAAAAAAAAAGAAAAAAAAAACAGCAATGTACTTTTTTTAGACTTTAGACGTTTGCGGTAAATCACATGACACACACTATCGTGCGAGAGGATTGAAAAAAATTGAAAATTAATTTCCACATCAAAAGGATTCTAAGCTTTTATATATTTAGAAGAATTCTAAATCCATTTATAAAATTTTCTTCTTCTGAAAAGTATAGCATTCTTTGTAACTATAATATGTAAAGAAAGAACTTGAACTTTGAATTCAATTACAGTGCATTAAAAACTCAAGAATTTATAATTCGACTTTAAGGAATAAAAATATTTACCACAAAACTGTAAATTCTTTTATCTAATTAGAAGGGTTTTTCTTCTGTACGTTTAAAACACAACACAAGTTCAATAAGAAATAACTTCATTTTTGAATAAAATGCGGGCACTTTATTGAAAAAAAAATTCTTTTTCTGTTTTATACGCTTTAAATCCGTTGCATATTGCATTTAATCTCTTAGTTAAAAATGAAAAAAATTATATTTTTAAGCGAAACAATCTATCAATTTGTATTATGTGGGAAAATTTGAAATTCTGGAAGTAAAAAGAAAATCGTCTTCTCATAAACATTTCCAAACAAGTGTTTAAGCCTTCGAAATAAGAATTATTTATTCTAAACCAGCGGCATTCCATATAAATTTGAAGAATTCATACTGTTTTGAATAAATTTCTGAATATGGATGATGTTAAACAAAACCATTTCTTTAAAAAAATATTTAATTCTTGTCGGATATGAATCGGTATATATGTAAATACGTAAGAAATATGAATAAACTGTTCCATTTCTTTCTTGTCGTTATGCAAGCTGGAAAAGTATCATATAATTATCCTGTGATATTGAAGGCAGATATCGATATTTTGGGATTCCAGAGGAAAATAATTTATATTTTTATCATTTTTACTTATATTTATTACTAAGAAACGGAAGAAATGTAAAAGCCTAACTGAAAAATAACAGTATATTTCGCATGTGGAGACAGTTCAGATTTTTCGTTCAAATTTCGCATTTGTGATTATTTCAGTCTCGATATTTTAAAATTCTAAAATAAACAGTCTGTAGTTATTGGCGATAGCGAGGACGGAACTCGCAATGTTTGGGTTCGTAGCCAAGTGATAAGACCACAAGAAAAAAGTAACTACTCCTGTCTCGCTTCTGTTATCTGGTTTATAAAGCTTCATCACATCACTATATAAAAAAAGAGCTTTTCAAAATATAACAAAGAAAACATTTATGTTAATGGATATTTTGGTGAAGATAATAATTAAAACGCATATTTGATATATTTTTTTTAATAAATCAAAAATAATAAGGTTCTCTTCTGCCCTAAATTAACTCATTTATAAATATTTCTAATGTGTTATTTAAAATGCAATTGTGTTTCACACTTTTGGTATTTCTGTCAATACTTTTTTACACATCGATACACAATCTTTAATTTTTTTCCACTGAGAGGAATAAAGAGTAAGGAACAACTAATTTTCACTTCAAAAGGATCCGATGCCTGCTGGAGGAAGGTGGACCTAATCTAAAACTTCAGTAATCGTATTTTTGGCTTTGATAAAGACGCCAACTTAGAGTACCTTGTTGGAGTGGCAGATAACTTGTAAAACTGGCGAAAAAGAAATATTTCGGCAGCGGCGTATAACAGTTTAGCTTCTTGATACGATTTATTTCTTTTTCTGCTTTTGCCTCGGACATCTTTTATTCTTTCCTGCAATGAAATGGGATTCCCATTTCCAGTTCTGACCATCTCGGATAAAAAGAAATTGTTCCTAAATCTGGGACTATATTTCGTTTACAATTTTGAGGAGGAAAATATTTCCACAGAAAAAAAATATATTTTATGTGATCCCAATACTGCTTTTAAGACTCCTGATGTTTTGAAGATTAGTGTGTTTTTCTATGTGGAGGTAAATCAATAACCAATATTATCTTACATTTGTGAAATTGCATCGATATTCTGTTTCAGTATTCAAGGATATGAAATATTATTCTGTTTATCTTGGTCAAGAAATATTTTCAAAAGTTCAAAATAAATTGTCTAACTTAAATTGAGAATTTGAAAATATTTTCAACATTTATGATACATTTCTTAATATTTTTGCAATGATTACCGTTTTATTATCACTTTTCAGGCATACAAACTATTAATAAAGTACTTTCTAAGTGTACTATACTAAGTATACTTTCAGGGAGAAAAACACACATTTACCAAATTTCAGTATTCTCAATCCAGTGACAATAGAAGACCGATTAGTAAAATCCTTATATTTAGTTCAAAACATAACAAATAATATATATTTTCATTCAAAATACTATCTAGATATACGCTAGCCGGCAAAATACATAAAATGTAGCTGAAAACTAATTTCTCATCAAAGGAACTTGAGACTTTCCGGAAGGAGAGAAGAAATCAAAAAAGTTTAGTAATCGTATTTCAGCTGGAAAAGAAGGAGAGCACCTTGTTTGAGTGGCAGACAACAGGTTAAACTGGAGAAGAAATTGTTTCGGCATTGACATAGAATTGTTTGACTCCCCGTGATGGTGTTTTTTTTTCCTAGTTTATATATATATATATATATATATATATATATATATATATATATATATATATATATATATATATATATATATATATATATATATATATATATATATATATATATATATATATATATATATATATATATATATATACCAAGCATCAAATATATTTTATATCTTCAAGAGACACGAAATATTCCTCCAAAAGTAATGTTCTGAGAAAGGCGATATTTCTTTAGGCTTTCTATAACCACTATCAAAGACAAGACTTATTTTTTCGTGACATAATCATGAGAAATATTAAATATGTGAAGCTAATAGATCTTTATTTTTTTTATAGGCAGATATTCAGACAAAAAAAAGATTATGTAAGACAAATATTCAGACAGAAAAAAATTATATCAGACATGTAAAGCCTTATTTATTTCTACAGTTGATTCCGTGACATGAATTTCTTTGAGCGAATAATCCAACTATTGATAAAAACAAGACAGATGATAACAGGCGTGAAAAGTCAAGCCTCAAAATATTATCATTTTTTTATGCCTTGGAATTGTTCTTTTTATTATCTTTATAATTGTTTTGTTATCTTTACAATATACAACTATAATATTGATCATTATTATAGTTGTATATTGTGTGTATACGCGTATAAATAAATAGTCAGATATAAAAATTATTTCTTTTCTGGCTTTAGTAAAAATGATTATATAAAATGCATAAAATATGTAGATATAGATATACATGCGATTTAATTTATATTTTTATATGATACTTTTATTTTTGTTAAGAAAAGAAAATCATTTCTATATCTGAATATTCTCACTAGTAGAGAAGATTTCGTTCATAAATGTGGTGTTTCGTATGTACACTTTACACCTAGTAAATATGAAGCATTCTTTCAAGTGCAAAATTATCAAAACTGTTATACCTATTTTAAGAGTTCAAAGGACGAACTCTTAAACATTATTTATTTAAGAAATATGCATGAAGTTTATTAATGATGTCAAATTATATTTCTTATATGTTTTCGAAAATCTGAAACTAAAATATAATTAAAATCGGCGCCAATTATTTAATAACATGCAATCATTTTTGATGAAAATTATTTTCCTAATGGGAAGATATAATTATATTTTGCTTTGCTTTATATATTGCTTAAAGCACAGTTGTAAACTTTAGAGTATTAATAAGGTTAATCAATTTTATATAAAAGACTTAATAGAATTATTTAAATGTCTTCCTAAAAAATCCTTCATCAATTGTATTTCTTGTTTAAACAATATAAAGTCTTTTTACATTAAAAATACATTGTATTATTAAAAAAACACATTTTTTTAGAAAAGCAATTAAAATGCTTCCCACATAATGTAATAATCATTAGAATGTAAGAAATAAATATCATGGCTTAGAACAACTGTAATGCCAATTAAATAAAATATTTTTCTCATATATCAATGCATTTTTTAGCAGAATTTGTTGGATTTCTTTAATTTTCATAGCATTAAATGTTTTTCATTAGAAAATTCATAAATAAAAAATATTTTTTTTTTATTTCTCTCCTTGATAAGAAAGCTATTCTCAAATAGACCTATAATATTCAGTGAAGTTGCAAGGAAATAAAATAGTATATAGCCAGGAGGAAAGAATTAAGTTATTATAACTCAAAATTATAATTTCATTTCCTAAATTGGCAAACTCATACAATTTACTTCCTATCATTCATCAAATGATCACTATAATTTCTAATATGTTACCTGTTTTCAAAAATTTATCAGGAATTATTATTATTAAAAATTATTTAAACACTACATAATTATATTATAAAATTAATGAATTCATTAATCAAACTTTCAAGGTTATCATTAATATATTGATCAATCAATCATATTAAAATCAACCTTTTTAAAGTTATCATTAATATATTGATATTATCACTAAGAAATCATGTTTTGAAGTGGCATTCAAAATTAAAATGCCATAATTTTACATGAAGTTGAAATTTTTCATGTATACTTCAAAACCATTTTAAAACTATCTTGAATTTATTTTTTTTAAATGTAGTAGCACAAAATATTATTGTTTGATATTCTAAGCATCAAACAATATTGAAGCAATTCATTTTAATATTTTAGATCAGCTTGTTTTTGGAAACTTTCCAAAAAAAAGTACTTATGCATATTAATTTCCTAAAGTTTCAAAAAAAGTTCAAGTAATAAAGTCTTTATTAGAATTTTTTCAAAATGAAGAAATTAATTAAATATCCCTACTATTCTAGCTTTCTTGTAGAAAATAATTGAAATACAGGGATATAATATCTGAAATGCAGTAAATGAATTAGTATTGTTCTAATTCTAAAACAATTTTGCATTCAGCCTTCATAAAGTTTAAAAATTATTTTGAACGATATTTTTAAATTGCATTTGCATAATATTAATATCCATTTTATTATGCTACATAAATATTTGAAAATTAAATTTTACCATCAAATCTTTAAAGTGAAAATTAATGATATAAATATAAAAGGTATATTAAGAAATTATTTTTCTCAAATATTGCTTTATTTATGAAAATTTGCATCCAGCTTTAAATTTTAATATTAAGGATGCTGTTTAAGAATTACACACACGAAACATTTGTTTATACCCTCAGGGGGGTTGAATGTATTCATTCATCACTGCTATTTACATATTTATTTTCGTATAATTGGATTTTTACGACATTCTACCAACTTTATACCAAAATATTTATAGATCAAAGAAAAAACTTGATTAATTAGGGAAATTTGAAAAGTCCTGGCTCTCATAAAATTATTAGAAATATCTTTAATAAGAATTTAAAAACCATATAAATGCATTTTATTACATGGTTTACAAGTACAGGATTAATTCAATATGTAGTTATTGAAATAACATTCGTTTGATGAATGTCTTTTGAACAAATAATGAATAGCACTGCTAAATTTCGAAGAAATTCAACGAAATTACGTAGAAGGTTTCTGAAAGTGAATTTTAATTGGTGGACAGCATCAATCGCAGTTTCTAGACGTTGCTCTGATAACAAAATTAATGAAGTTCGTTGAACAAGTGAAATTTCAGATAAGATCTCAGATTTCTTTTGATGAAAATTATATGGAGTGAGATTTAATTGCGTCTAGATGTCAAGGACTCAATGTTGCTTTGAAATAAGTAAAATGTTATAATTGCCAGCATATTAAAATCCATGCTTCAAGATTCTTACTGAGCATTTTAATTAATATATGCCAATTCTAAATATTTCATTAAATGTTTGTTGCATACTAGAAATGTCTGCCGTTTTCTTTCTTATTTACTTGGATAAATAAAATATATGAAATATATTTATCTTCAGATTTATACTTTTTAAAATCCTAAAATCAAGCTTTAGGTTTCTATGCCGTCGATTCATAAGGATTAAAAGAACAAACGCGATTAAGATAAAATGGTTAAAACTGACATCCTGCACATTTGCTAATCTTCCTAGGGTTTAAAAGTTTAGTTAAGTTATTTGACATTATGTTTCGAAGCTATATTAATATTCCCTTGTAAACTTTTCCTGGTTAGATGAAGAGGACCTCGGATTTTCGGGAATTCTATTAGTAAAACCAAAATAATGTAATGGTGTTGTATTTTAATAGATTAAACTGTCATCAAATATGACTAAAAAGCGGAATTATTGCTTTTATTCGGTTTAACTTACCCAGAAAACTCCCCGACTCTCTTCATTTTAAAGATTATCAATTCGAGATCCATAAGAAAGTATTTCAAATTAATATTGTTAAATATTTTGATAAGTATAGTAAAATATGTTATAATGTATGTAATAACGATAGACGTATTAAATAAAGTATGTAATAACGATAGACGTATTTAATAAAGTATGTAATAAAGATAGACGTATTTAATAAAGTATGTAATAACGATAATTTGTTATATTTCTACATTCCATCAAACCATGCATTCTATTGTTTTTTTTAATTCAATTAGGCTCGATTAAAATCAAGTTACAGTGCAAGATATCGTAAATAAAAAATATTATCAAACAATTTTAAACAATGTGCTTATAACGCAATTTAGTTATCGTTTACAATTCCTAAAAAATTCAAAACTTTAAATTATTTTTTTGATTTGATCGTTGGCTGTCAAATCCCTACCATTTCAAGCAATAAAGTAAAGCATATTTTTAGAAGCATCCTGGATTCCTTTCTTCTTTAATAATATTAAAATCTCAAGACCAAACGCTGAAGAATATATTTAAGTCTCACGAAATAAGCAGCAAAAATTTATTTTTTTCGAATTTCATAAAGCTTTTTTTAAGTTATTATTACCAACAAAATTCTAACTGTAATTCTGTAATCTAAAAGCTGTATAAATTGGCATATCTTTGTTCATATGCAACAGAAATGAAAAGAATACTTGTTGATAATTACACGTTTCATCTTTCCCTCCTTTTGGAAAATAGCGAATTCTAGCCACGTTAGAGAATTAGCCAGCCTTCACTTGAAAGATTATAACGTTTGAACCTTTATGATAATGATAATGCGGGTAATTTAAGAGAAATATATTTCCAAGGCCGCATCATTAATAATCGTTAGCTAATTCTGCGCTTATTCGGGCAACTGGTTTTCTCTAACAATAGAATTCGAGCTCTAAAAGGGAATAATTAAAATCAGCGCTAGTATCTCTGGACTTCAGGTAATTTGAAGTTAAGTATTAGTTCAAAAGTGCGCATTATTCCTTTCAGGAGTTTTGGTCAGCAATTGTAGAATGGAATCCTAATTTTAACACCGTATGATCGTATTCTTAAACGCTTGTTCAAAGTCGAGTTTTGTGAAATTGAAGTTCATGAGAATCATTAATGATGAATGAAACTGCAATACTGATGATTGCGTCACTGATACTTTTAAAGTGAATTATTGTTCCTGATAGAACATGAATATTTTCTGTAAACAGCGTCACAATAAAAATGCATGCTTTACGAAAAAAATGGCTATCATAAGATAAATGCTTTTTTTACTTTCTAATATACGAAATATAAAAGAAATTATTGTAATCATGAAAAAATTCGGACTCAAGATCTTAACGAATCTCTACGTTTGAAACATTCCTGAGTTGGGAAAACAAATTTTAGACATTATGTCTGTCTATCATTCAATCAATCAGTCAGTCTGTCTTCCAATCAGACAGTTAGTCAATCAGTATTTCCGTTTGTGAACACGAAAAAAGAATTCGCGTTAATTACGCGAATGAAATTTGGTATACATATGATATGCAAATTTCTATCAAATTTCGAATGTAAACATTTCACAGAAAATATGTCTGTCTGACTGTTAGACTACACGTGAACTCGATAACCTGAAATGTTCATAGATAGGTATATAAATTCGGTACTCAGATTGGGCATCTAAAATATAGATTCTAGTCATATTTTGAACAAAATCTGTTTAAGAATTGACCTCTGTTCGTCTGTAATTTCACATAGATTTAAACGCAATATTAATTAAATGGCATAAATAATGAATATTACCTTAATACTACAACTTAAGTTCGGTATCAAATTTTGGTTCCAAACATGTGGCAAAAAGAAGATAGAATGTTAGCAGTTCACATGATAAATTCTTCAAAAAAGTTCAACTCAGATCAAAGATCTATATTTTGTAAATATCGTTAACTTTCGTTAACCAACACATTTGAAAGAATTCGTGGCTTTACTGAAGGTGTCCAATTCTATGCAAAGGAAAAGGGAGAAAACCTCTACTTAGGAAAATCGTTTCGAGGAGACAATCCCCTTCAGTTAAATACATGAAACCTGCTATTGACAACTTTAATTTGACTATTACTCTGCAAGAGAATTTCTCGTTATAATTTAAATATTAACTTTATTTACAATAAACAGTATTTACAATATTTAAATAATCGTTTACAATATTTAAATAATTGTTGATACAAAAATATAAAATACTGATGTATATATATATAGAGAGAGAGGCGATTTTTCACAAATTAAAAATAAATAATTAATTGGAAATTACCTGCTATTTATTTCCTTATTTCACAAATAATTCAATCATAAATTTTACAAAACTTCAACCAACTATCGCATAGTCTCCTTGCTCTATATGCTGACCAAATAAATGAAATGAGAAAGATCGTTATTCTTCTTAAATAGATTACAAAAAATTAACTTTCATCAAAAGTTTAAGATGAGAAGTTCCACAAAACGAATGACGTCTGGTTGTTCATCACGTCCTTCGAACCCCATTCGTTCACTCTTAATGAACACCGTCACTCCATTGTTACATGTCCACTCCCCACCTGTCAACCACCCTATTCTGTCTCTATTAACCGAAGAAAACGGACGCGTTTCTGATAAAGGCACTGTTCCATCCATCATATGTAAGATCAGTCACACGATCTATTATTTAGTTTCATATCTTGAGAAAGGAGAGGGACTTACAGAGACCATTACACATAACTGCTTGAGGCATTTATAAAATGATACTTCAGAGTAAATTTTTGTAAGGAACAAAAGACCGTGTTTCTTTCTTAAAAAAAAAAGACAACAACAAATAAAAGATTGATTATTTTTCATCTATTATTTGATTTTAAGTAATATCTTTAATAATTATTAGTTTTCCTTTTTATATTACAGATGTGTTAAGTTGTATTTTGAGCTTCATATTCTAGCTTAAGGAAGAACGGTTGTACCGATTTTGTGTAATAATGGCGGTATGCAAGTTCGGAAATAACTCATCTGATTTTGATAATTAGACTAGTTTTGTAGGAAATGAATATAATGGTAATTTCATAATTTAACAAATACAAAGTTGTTTTTACAAATTTTAGATTAAAAAAATGTAGAATAAACTCAAAAAGAATATTGATGAAGAAAGAAGCAACCCCCGAGAAACATAATAGAAAGGTGTTTATAACAACAATAGTTTATCTGTAATTTAGTCATATTATATAAAAAAAAATCGATATTTTGGGCAATCAATGGTCAAGTTATATAGACAGAAGGAAAAATAAAACTACTGATTAAAAAAAAACTACTGGTGAAATAGAACCTATAGAAACTACTGATTAAAGATGTCATTATATTTTATTTCATTTAATAATTTACATCATCCTACTTAAATATCGGAACTTTCGGTTTCATAGTTTAATAATAAATATTTTTAAATTAATTTCAAATTTTTGAAAACTATAATTATTTTTTTACATTTAATAAATGTAGTGATGCACATAAAATTTGGATTTTTTAATGCATGACTTTTGTATCCTATAGATAGGAAATAAATAAAACATTTTATAATAAATCTGAATGTGTGATATTTTTTTCTCAAATAAAGAGAATATTGTATTGAGATACATATTTTTATGTATTAGATGTTAAATACAAATGATAATGATAAATGTCGCAATCAAAAACGTAATCTAAATTTGTTAAATACGGAATCTTTAATATCATTTCAAAAATTTCAATCTGCTGTAGAAATTTATATACATTATGAAGAACCGAAAATGTTTTAGGCCATTTCTTCAAATATAGGAAATTATGATATTAGTTTTAAAACTATTAAAATAAAACGTTGCTTACACAAAATATATAACCGCCAAAAATTAAATATTAAAGTTGACTGAACTATATGTTTCATTCATTTTTAAAGAAGTATATATATACTTTGAAGTGATTAATTTTCAATTCTTATTATTATCTAAAAATGTGACTGATTTTAAGTAAATTTGAATGAATGATGTGATAATTTGAAATTTAAAAGAGAAAAAATACATATTGAAAGTTTTCATTGATTGTGTTAGAATCTCTATTATGCACTAAGAAATTTTAATTTAATAGTTTAAGAAATATAATAAGATAGTTGATTTGTTAAAAGTTCCAAACTCTAAAGTGTCTTAAAAAATTGAGGTGATTTTAATCTTTGTACTATAGAGTTTTTGAAAAAAAAAAATAGATACGTAGGAGAAAGGAAAACCAGGTCATCAACAAAGAAAAATTATCCTCATCAACAAGAAATATTTTTTAATTTTTCTATTTTTCAATTTTTTAGCACCTTATTTATTTATTTGCTGGAAATGGATTTACCTATCTATTGTTTTAAATTTTTCTAAAAACGTTAGATGTTGCTCGGAGTCGCAGTTAAGAGTAATATTTTAAGTAAAAAACTCAAAAATTAAAATAAATAATAGTAAAAGTAGAAATAGCTTTACACCGGTTTTTACTGCAAGAATTTCTTAATATCATTATATATCAAAAATGGTTTTACACAATTCTGAAACAAAAAAAAAACGTTTTTATTTTATTAACAGTTCTCTGGCGCGTTTAGTAGCATAAGTAATACACTTAGGCTTCAGTAGTTCTATAAAATATTCTCTTTCAGAACAAATTATACATTGTTGGAGACCGTAATGTGTCTGGAAGCGAACTGTAAATATTACACATATGTGAATTCCTTATTACGTCTACATATTAAGCATCTATATGTAAGGCACCAAATTTGTAACAATATTTTAAAATATTATTTTTATGGTTAATTTAGATAATGTCATTGCAGAATATTTTCTCCTTAAATTCACAATGGTAGAACTTGGTCAATATGCCTTTCCCTCTGAATTACTTTACTTCTTCAGTAATGACCTTTTAGAAAATCAAATTGCTTATTCTTTTATATTAATTCATGATTGAAAGTAGGACTTAATGCTAATTTAGAAAGATAAGATTTAGCCATCTTATGAAGAATAAGCAATCTTGTTAATCTTATGAGAATAAACAATCTTATAAATCAATAAGAAATATATTTGTTTCTTTCGAAATCCAAATCACTTTTTCCAGAAATATGATTTAAAAATAAATACATGTTTTTTTTAAGTAACTAAAAAAAAAATCTATGTGCTTTTACATTAATAATTTTAACACCATTTTTTACTGTTGAGAGATAGAATGCATTTTAAAATAGTTTTTCAAACATGAAACCGACATGACTGAGAATTCGTTGAAAATTTAGACCCAAATTCTTTTCTTGAGTTCATTTCAAACGATTCATTGAAAAGTACATATCAAGTAAACATTAAATTTAATGTAAACACAAATCAATGAAATAAAATTATTTTATAGTTGGGTTTAACTGCCATCTGCGCAAAAATGTAAAAAAAAAAAAAAAAAAAAAATTAGAATGTAAGCAATCAGCAAATAAAATATAATTTCTTTCAAAAGCGTTCTTTCTGAAATAGAATACATAATCCTTACATCTTATTATAATATAATTTTCCGGATCAAACAGGTTTAAAATTTCAAACATATTTATTTTTGCAAATAATAAAAGATAGTTTTGCAATCCATAAAAAATTCAAAAGGCAAGTAATGATTTTTATACAGAAAGTAAAATAACATGCAAAAGGCAGATTAATAATAAAACGTTATATGTAATTGATAATGTATATATGCAAAATTAATAATTATTCAAATATCAGGCTTTTAGCAAAGAAATGAAACCGCGAATATTCAAATATTTATTTCATGAACTATTTCTTTCCATACGAATATTTAAGTCATCAGTGCTCAGAAAGTATTTCAGTGCCCTTTTTCATTATTCTTATTCTTATCAAAATGTTTCAACATAATTTTAACAACAGCATATCAACAAATCAAATAAAACATTTAGTTTTACTACATGCCTCTTTCATCACTTTATTCTCCACTGCTTATGGAACATGGAAAAGCAGACATCACATTTTGCCTCTATGAACTTGACGATCTCACCCGAGCAACTCGATAACGTCAGAAATGTTTCTCTCTGTCAGAAAAAAATAATTTAATCGAGCCTGAAATTCTATATCAAGTGACAGCCAGAATCATAAGAAGTGAAGTACAATTTCTTTAGACTTCTTATAACAGGAAGATGCCTGTAATACTTGTGTGCGAACTAAAACATAACGGAAAACTGAGTGTTACATAAAATGACTTTCAAGAGAAAAATGGAAAAAAAAACTTGAAACATTTATAATCGTATTTCGAGAAAAAAGCATGTTTAAAGTATTCAATTTAACTGCCTAAAAATTGGTTCAACTAAATGATAACTTTCTTAAGAAAAACTTATAATTGTTTACCTTCGTGCCAAAGAGTGTTTTCTTTCTCGTATTACTTTGTGCATCTTTAATCTTTTCTTAGATCTTCTTTATGTAATGGGCCTTCACTTACGGTTACATCTAATTAGAAAGAAAAATAAATATTTCTTCTGGGGGCATTCCAAAGTATATGTAGTAATTCTGCTTAGAAATATAAGCGAAATGCAAGAATATTTACATGTCTGGATTTTGTCAATATTGATGAACTTTTAATAGATTAACAGATTTTGGTTAATGACATTATTTAAGTAATGGTAAGTTCAAAGAAAAATCTTTTAAGAATGCAACAAAGTAAATCAAACAAACAGCTTATGACACTAACAGAACATTTGATGTTATTGTACAAATAACTAAAAAATTTCTTGCAACGTATGTTCAATCACTACCTCTTCAAAAATTGGATTACATGCAATGTCGAATAAGCAATTGCTTTAGTTTTCAATGATTTTAAAATCCGCATCGGTTCAATTGGACAAAGCTTTTGACTTGCTTTTTCAAACATAGATGCCATAAACAGAAAGATGATAAGTAAAACAAACAACATTTCCATTTTACTTACACGTTTATTACATCCATGAGGCAGGAATATATCACATAATGATATTAACCAATTTGTGGATATGATTTAATGATTATTACTCGATGTTTTCAATATACAATAAAATTAAGTTTTAACATTAAAAATATGCAAAATAAATACAATTTGTTGTTCACTTTATTGCCAGCAATTATTTGATGCGAATACTGTCTTTACTCTTAGAAACGAATATTACATTTATCCCTACTGTTAGATGTAAATTACTACTTCCGTTCCTAAGTTTAGTTTATTACATTAACATCTCATTTAGAGGAAAAACAAGGGTTCTTTTGGGACTGACAGTGTGAGTTTAAACAATGGTCAGGTGACAAGGATAGTGCCTCTCGATTCTTCCGCGCCACTCCAGTAGGAGCATATTTGGCTCCCAGAGCCATATTTGGCATGTCCGTGGTCTGTATACAAGAACGTGATATCTTTGTTGGATTCGGGTGTCAAACTTAAAACCACTCCGGTCTCGAAGTTGTGCCTAGCCTCTGGGCCACCGAGGCACTTTCAATTACTGAGACAATTTTGCTTAATAAGTAAAGTATAATGAAGTCCCATTATATATTTGCAAGCTTATGAGCTCATATTACTCAATGCGTTTTAAATGTAAAGATGGAAAACATAACAAATGGAATGCATACTAAAAAAAAATACTCTAATAATCTAACAATTGAATGTGAGTCTTATTGCAAGAGATTCATTGGCATCTTACTTTACCATATTAAAAAAAGTAGATAAAACAAGTCGGTGACTTACAATTCTCAATGATGTACCTAATGTCTATATCTGCAAGGCTCTTTCATAAAAGTTTGGAAGTCAACTAGAAACATTTTTATCGTCTATTCTTATTGATGGCTCATTAGAAAGTAAAATAAAGTTATTCTTTTTCCAGTATGGAATTCGCTTCCCGCTTCTGTTAAAAGCAAAGAGTGTCAATATGGAAGGAATCAAAGAAATGTAAGATGTTGAAACGTCAATAACTTGTCATTGTGCTAGTGTTGAGACAAAATGAGAATACATTCCTAGATTCTAGTTTTTACATTTTTTTTCCTTCATTTCTTCTTTTCATTGTTTATCTATTTGAGCATCCTTTCTGGATTCTTAAGTAAATTAAATAAAGAGTGAAATAAAATATCTTTATTTTATTTCACTCAATCTTTCCGATAACGTATTGTCTTACCGTATCTGCTTTGTTATTTTTATTTTTTCAGATACTTCAGTATGGCTCTTTGAAAGGTTGACTTGTGTGCTCTATGACATAAATGTTCCTACGATTTGATTTTTGAAAATAAAAGTGTTTGATTTTGTTTTCAATTCAGCGATAAGAGAAAATGAGTTTATGCTGTTTTAAATAATAAGATTTTGTTTACCTTCTGGCCTTGAAGACATTCTTTCATTTTCTAGGCTGATTGCATTTTTTTTTCTTTTAGTCTTGCTAATCGTTTTAGTTTTAAATATGTGAGAGGAATGATACATAAATTAGTCACTACATTTCATTCATATTTGTAAAATAAATTAAAATATTCTGAAAATTTGAAACTGTTATGTATGAGAATTTAATGAATGTATAGAATGAAATATAGTTGATAGCATTTATGTATATTTCTTAATTACTGAAATCAAATGTTAGATTAAATTTCTTTATAGGTCTTTTGCTATATAATTTGCAAGCGGACAAAAAGGATTTCGAGTAAAATTTCACTATATTCTTCAATTCAATTGCGACAAAATTTCATTTGTTTTGCTGCATATTTTGAGTCATCGAACAAAACATAACTGCTGCTTATTTGGAGCTCAAAAACCATAATATAACTGAAAAAAAATATTTAGTAGTTTAAAAAAAGTTGAATTTGAAATAATTTTTTTCACATATGTAATAAATTTTATTACTGAATATTTTGCTACTGAAACAATTTTCTGCTTGTATATACTGTATTTGCAAATGTAAAAAGGATAAAAAAAAATTATCCTCTCTTCTTTAATATATCACTTTTAAAATGCTTACAAATGATTTGATTAAATTGAATATATGAGCTATTGCATTCTGTGATAACGATTTCCATAAGCAACAAAAAAATCTTCAGCCTAAAAATATTATTATACTAATAAAATCTAAAATAGAATTCTGCTTAAAAGTGCATGCACAAAAAAAAAATATAATAATTTTTATCATTGTTAAAAAATAAGCGAAAAATTTTTTTATCCGATAAAGTTATTTTGATTTCATTAATATGGTAAAAGTCTTTGTTACAATTTACATTTAATATTAATTTTAATAACTTTATTCAAATAAAAGAAAATTTTCACGCAAACAAAACTATTTTCACTGGGAAGTTTTTTTCAAAAAAAATATTTTTAGCTAGTGCAGAAGCGTTTTTTGCTTGAGATATATTTTCGAAGTTTTAAGAGAATCTTTGAGAAACTGCCCGAATTCGAAGGAAACGATCAAATGTTATATTTAAAAAACCTTTCTTAGTAAGCACGTGGTATGTAAAAAAGAAATTATATATAAAGAAAAATCCTTGCCAAATTCTTCAATTTTAAATCCAAAAAAAATTTCATCATTTTCTTAATGAGCCTACTTAATGAGCATTATAGATTTAGTGAACTTTGCATTATGTTTTAATGATTTTGGCATCCTGTAAAATCATTATGCTTGAAAATTTAAAATTATTATCATGCTAATATATATAAATGAGCTGTGAAGAGCATAAACTGTTTTATACTGTCTACATGATGCAAAATCATTATCATGTTAATATTCATTAAAAGGCTGTAACGAAAGAAGACCATAGTTATTATGCAGCTATTCAAATATTTTATGGAAGTAATCATTAACTATTAGTGATTGAATTATCATAAATTTTACGAATTTTCCATTTTAAGGCAAGGAAGTGATCGTAGAAGAATAATAAATTATAGGCATAATTATGCAGATTATTGGAACTGACTTCCAAGCCGATAAAGAACCGACATGTATGGCCCACAAAAATCAATGGGGTGGGGTGGGATTTATGCCTTTAAATGCTTATTAAACATTGATATTTAATAAGCAACATGGTATGGAGGATATTTGGAAATCAGAATTCAATAAAAAAGTTGAAGATTTTTAAAAAAATACAATCTATGAACGCAAGTCTTATATGTTATTATTCGCATTAAAATTAATTTCGCTATTTAACTATGAATTGGAAGATCTGAAAGAACAATAGAAATGAAGAATTTATTTTGCAAGAAGAAAAGTGAATATTTTATTTTTCTTTATAACGAAACAATTTAAAATTGCAGGAATAAAAAATGAATACAATTGCGAATATTTGATATTTTAGGTCTATTAAAAATGTATAACAATGTTTTACTTTTCATTTCCTCCTTTCAAAGCTATAAAAATTAAACTATTATAACCCTCTTTCCAATTTATTAAATATATCAATATAATCTATTAACTGAGATTTAACAATTGTCTAATTGAGATAATATTTCATTTTGGTAATTCAATATGTAGATATCTGGATAACTGAATAAATACTGTTATGTCATAAATAAACATCATATAACACTAATTGAATGACTTATGAAATAATGCTGTTTAAAATCTCTTTATTTACATACAGTTTACAAATATTGCAGTTTGAACTGATCAATGAAAGTGAGTAGTTTCGCTATTTTTATTTGTTTATAGTGGCAAAACTTTGTCTCTGAAATTCTTTTCTTTCTTAAATTCATCTAGATTACTATTAATCTGAATAATTGGAATCCAAATTATGGAAATTTCATTGGTCGCTAAAAGCTATGAATATTTATTTCTTGTTAACTACAGAGAAGTCTCAAAGAAATACAAATTAATTATAAAAGATCATCGATTGTACCTTTTGCTACCTTATGAAGAGTTTTAAATTAAGTATAGTTTAATTAAATGCATGAATTTTCCTGAAAAATTGCACATACAATGTTACTATTGTTGTAAAATTTTGTATACATTTATAATTTGGCATTTATCTCCGAGCATTAGTGTGACATCTCATTTTATTTTTTGTCTATCTTGCTTCACAATCGATATTATAATACTATAAAAATATAAGAATATGTTTTAATTGCATGATTCAACAAAAAACATAGAAAAGAGAATAAGAAAAATTAAAATATATTAAGAAAGTTAACTCCATTTCGGGGAAATTTAAAATACAAGAAACTGTGACTATGTCATGCACTAGGGCAAAGAATGAAAATATATTTTGAATATTTTTATCCCTTATTTCCAAAGAATAGAATCAAATAAAATATTTTTGAACTTTCTTCCATTCTCGAAGTATATGTATAAAATGATTATTCTAAAAATACAATTTTTTTTCTTTTAAGATGTATAACAACATGTTCGGGCAATGACAAGAGATTGATAATCCCTCTTAGTCCTCTGTTGATTTAATTAAATTCATGGATTGATATAACCTTTTCCTGCTCCAAAGTCAATTAAATTAGGAAGAGATCGATACAGAATAATTAATTCTCTGTGAAAACAATACATAAAATTTTTTCTTCCTTATTGTATAATTTCAATTATATTAATGGCTTTTAGCCGAAGCTTATCTAATAATTTTGAAATAATGCACATGCATCAAATTTCTTTCCTAATGCATCTCGTTTAAGATGGAAAAATGAAATTCAGAATTTTCATAAAGTAATAACAATATATTTTCAAACAATTTCTTATTTTTTTTAAATTTCGAAATAATCTTGGATTTCCTACACTATTTATATTAAAGCTTTAGCAACTGTTGAATAAGAAAACATAAATTAAAAATAATTCCTATGAGTTAGTTTTGAGTAAAATCATTTAATGTTGTTTTTTATAAGTTAATAAAATTATTATAATGACAAAATAAGGGATATATCACGGAAAATTATATCATCATTATATATCGTTATGATGTTGAATAAAATAATTATTAGAGTGCATGAAAAAATTATTAATATTTCATAGTCAAAAATGCTTTAAAAAATGTTTTATATTTTTTCACCTTAAATTGAATTTTATCAATAATAACAATCAATCTTTCTTTAAATAAAATGTTACTTATCTCACATCTATGCACCTAAATTTAATTAAAATTTTTTAACGAGCATATATATTACCTTTTTTTCGGATAAATGATTTTTTTTTAGTTGTGTGATTCAAAATGGAGTAAAATTATTTTAAATTGTGAAGATTAATTTTAGATCTTGGCATCTACTGAGTAAAAACTAAATTGAATCAAAGAAAAAAAATATCTCCTTGAGATCAAGTCTGTGGTTTTGAAAATACTCTCAAGAAACTCATTCTTACTGCAAAAACGATAAAAAAAAATCATCCCAGCTTTCATAAGATTCGACAATCCAAAGCCATTGGATTCGAAAAATCCAAGCACAACCCTAAAAAAAACGGAGGCTGTCTTAATTTTTTGAACGGCTAAAGTTAAGTAAGAAAAAAAAATCTTTCAAAAAAAATGAAAACTGATGCAGCTCTGCAAAGAATGAGAAAAAGGACTTTCCCAGAAAGTCAAGAAATCCTTTCAGATTTTTTTAATACGTTTCATCTTACGCATAGAAACTGCATTTTTTCTAACCAGAAGGAAAATATCCTTTCGATAGTGCTTCGTTCGGTGGTTGTGGGGGTGACCGGCTATACACAAGAAGAAGAGGAAGGAATATATATATTATAATTTATATCTTTTTAAAGACTATTAGTATGCTTTCATTCACAAGTTGATTGAAGTAAAAGCAGAAAAGGAAGAAAAAAACATCCATTTGCTGACTGTGAAAAAGAGCTAAGTAGTTGTTGAAAATGAATTGCATATTAAACATGGTTTTCTGGAAGAATTTTTATAAATAATATCATGTCGAAAATAAAATATATGCTCAATTTTCATGCAATATCAATTTCTTAGAAATTTTAGTCAGCAATTTCAGTTAGAAACTATATATTAGTTTTTTTTTTTGTTGTTGTTGCTGTTGTAATTGTTGCTGTTATTTGTCAATTCAAACGTGCTTAATTAACTAATATATCAACATGCAAACTTTTTAATGGGTATTAAGTCATAAGATAATAAATTTTAAATAATGAGTTGTCGTAATGTATTAGAATACATTGGCAAACTTTATGTATTGGATATATCTAAGGTATAAACATTTTAATGGATACTAAGTCATCAGATAATATTTTAAAACAATGCGTCGTCTTAATTTATTGGTAGAAGTAGTGCATTGGTAGATGTAGAACATTTTAATGGTTACTAAGACATTAGAAAATATTGTGTAATATCGGACACTATATTATCCTAAAATTACTTTAATATTAAAGGGAAATGAGTAAACAATATTAAAGTAACATATTGGTAGATTGAGATTAAGAATTTGAATAACGACCTCTAAGCTTCAATTAAAAATTAGCTCATTTTCAAGCAAGTCACCACTCATTGAACTATTTAATGAAAAATCGTAAATAGCAATTCTAAAGACAATCCAATTCCAAAGAATATTCAGCAAAAATCTAGAAATGGAAAATGTAGAGTAACTAAGGTAAAACTGGAAATGAAGTATGGAACATCAATTTCTGAATCTCAAATTCTGCTGTTATAAATTAAATATCTTTTAAAAAACGGAAAATCATCAAATCCAAATGGCATAACAATAATTCTCGTGAAATAATACATTCGTAACAAAACAATTATTTTCTTGGTAATTGACAGAAATTAATTATTCTATTCAGCTACAAATAGAAATATTCAACTAAACAGAATAATATTTAAACAATTGATATTTATTTCAGAATTCTTAAGCAACTGTTATTCAGTAATTGATACAGTAGTCATGCTAAACTTTTATCAAAACTGAAAGGGTACAATCGCTAGTTCAATGAAACTAAGGTAGGGTATCAGAGGCGCTTTGATATTAGTGCGTTTCATTAAGTTGATTTAAAGAACATCCAAAATACGTGATTTGTTGACTGAATAAATAGCCTTACCCACCTAGGTTGCAACATTATGCTGAATATCCTTTAGGGAACAAGAAATTTTTCTGAAAATGTGCAACACGATGGAAGAGCATATATATATTCTTAACTGTTATAATCTAAGCAGTATTTTAATTTTATATTCATTTTTCAAGAACACGGAATGCCATTGAGATTTCTGGAAGTGGCAGGGGAATTTTTCTATTTTTGAAGGAGAACAAAGTCATTCTATTGTTAATGTACCTTAATTCAAATGATTATAGAAATGGGAAGATTCAAGTTACTTTATTAGTAGAAATAGAGAATAGATGGCAGGAATGTTATAAGATAATAATAACAATACAATATCCATGAGGACTGTGAATTTTTATACAAACATAATAATAATAATTTTTAAAAAATTCCTTACTTTAAATTTACAATAAATTGTAATTGAAATTAATTAACTCTAGAAATCAAAGCATTCATAGGAAAGAGAATTTCAGAGAATAGAATTCCGAAAATGTCCTGTTGAGCATGAAATGATATATAGTTTGTCAGAAATCAACAAAAAAAAATGAAAGCATTATATTTAACAACATTTGACCACATACTTATCTGGTAGTTGAAACTGTGCATGACAATTGTAACAATACTATAAATGTTACCGATTCGCTTGTCATCTGACGCGAGTGGACAAAAAGGTGGTGAAAAAAACTCAGATAATAATGGTGGATTTTTTTTTCTCTTTTATGAATATTTCAAGATTTTTCAGTTCAAAGTTACAAACTGTTAAAGCAAGGACAAATCAAAAATTGCGATTTGTCGAAAACGAGGTGTGTAATATTTCTTTATTGTAAATGATACATGGTATAGAATGTTTATATATTATAGAATGCTATTTATCCACAAATCATATATCCCCAGGGCACCTAAAAAATAGGATTGATACGCTTAGTTGTCATGGCTCTAATAAGTGCAGAAATGGTGAGATGATGGCTACCGACGACGATATGTGTCTCATACCGCAGAAGTTGTACCGTAGAAAGTGAGGGTCCGTAGAGCTTAATTATATTCCCCGTCAATGCAATCACTGTGCTCATTCAAAAAATTTTCCAAACGCCTTCGTGGTGGGAGGTAATAACTTATCAAAAACCTATCCCCAAATAAAGAAAAATACCTATTTAATTCAATAAAATTTATGGAATCTCATTGATTATGTAAATATTTATATAGATCTTAGTTTTTACTTTTATAACAAACCGATTTCTGTTGAAATAATGAGAATTTTATTTGATTATAAATTGTGGTGATAAACGTAAAAAGAGAAGAATAGTGACATTCAGAATCTCAGTAGCATATATATTTTACAGCATTAAATTTTAATATAATTAAAACTTTATTTGTTATTTTAGTCATTATGATCGGGTCCAAATTTTTGATTTGCTAAAATTGAATTGCAGGATGTTATCGAGAATTTGTTTGTAAGTTTATCATTTCAATAAAACATTTTCCAAAATATTTTTGAAGGAAATTCTCAAAACTTACTTCTTTACTCGAAATTTTGAAGTAAGAATCACATTATAAATGAGAATAATAAAGTAAATTTCTAAATATTTTAACATTTGTAAAAAAAAATAGAATGTTCTTAAACATTCGAAATTTGCACGAAAAGGTTGAGAGAATAATAGAATTTTTTTTTTTCATAAAAAATGTAATTTAAAAAAAATATTCAGAAAAGATCACTAGAAAGAAAAAATGACCAATTTTGAATTATGTAGATTTATTTAAACAGTATTTGCTCTGAATATCCTATATTGCATGTAATATAACAAGAAAGTCGAGCCAAAACTCTGTACTAGTTGAGTGTACAATGTACAAATAGATTATACTAGTAATTTGCAAAATATCACCTTTGAGTTCTATCAGTATGAAAGAGATGAATTGATTTTACAACTTCATATTCATGTGTTGTTCTAAATTACTACAAGGCTAAGGAAGAAAATTCCAAGGAAATCTACAGAATTGAAATTTGATGACCAACCAGCCCTACAAGGACCCAGCAAATCTTACAACTTTTCCTTATCTTCAACTAACTATTCAAAAGAAATATCTTCACTATACTAGCAATGTAATATAGTACAAACTTTTGCAAGGAGATTTTTGCAGAATAGTACATAATTTTTCTTACACAGCAAAGCATAATATGGTATCTAATAAGTAATAAGTAAGCATAATGCAGTAATAATAGAGAGATAGTATCTAATTGATTGCTGTTCATGCATTCCAAAAGAATACAAAATAATTCTCTTCAATAAATAAGAAACAAACTTTGAAAGTTATATCAATAGAAAATTTAATGACTTCTGAACATTGTGATCTATTACTATAGTGTAAATAAAATAAAAAATTATAAATCACTTCAGGATTCAAAATAATTTTTAATTTCTGTAAATAGATGCCTATTTAATTTTTTTTATATAAGAAATATTCTGTAAGTATTCTTCAAGATTGTCCAAAAGTTTTACTAATGAATGAGCGTTAACTTTAAAAATTTAATATTAGTATTATCAGAATATGAAATAGCATCCTGGTCTTATTTTCAACATTGCTTGTCAAAGTGCCATAATCTTTATAAAAAGAAGAATTGTTTCTATTTATAAATATTCAGTTTCCTGTAAATTTCTCTTACCATGATATTTTAATTATTAGGACAATTTGGAAATATCTTACAAAATTAATAAAAATAACAAAACTTTTAGCAAAATATAAGTTAACAAATAAATTTCACAAATTTAATAAAAATGAATTGTTTTTCGACCCTACTTTATTAATGTGAGTTTGGCACAAGATATATATATGAATGTTTTACCTTTTAATTATTAATTACATTAATTTTAAAATTATTAATGTAATTACATTAATAATTTTAAAATTAATGTAATTATTAATTAAATTAAACGGATCCATCGTTCAGTTTAATAAATAAATATGAAAGGTCATATCTCTATGTAATTAATTTTATACGACTTAATTGTATTAAATTCAGTACTAGAAATCTAACTAATAATATCTTAAATTACTAATAACACTATTATAAGAACGACGATAATAACGGATGTTATTAGTATATTCTTTTGTGAAATGGTCACGGGAAGAAAAAATCAGAGTAGATGAATTGGGAGAGATAGCTACCACAGAACACTTAATAGTTATTACTACCCCATTGTCAAGGCCGAATGAAAATGGATATCTGGATTATGGTTTTGTTCTTTTATTGCATGATCTTTTCTTTTCTTCTTTTTTTCTTTTTCAACGCTGACTTAGATAAATTTAAGGGTGAAAAAAAATAAAACATTGCACCCATATATAAAAATAAAACTCTGCATTTCTTATATAATGCATAATGACATGCAAGAATTTTCAGACAATTACATTTTTCAATTCGTTTCTTTTTATCAACTATTGTTGTTGATTTATTAATAACTGCTGGTTTCTAGTCAATTAACTTCTTTTGTAAAAATTTTAAGAAATTAAACCATTATCTTGAAAATTAAAAGTGCAATTACATAGAATTCAATTTCTGAGAGTTTTATGTTTGCAATGATTACATTAATCTCAAAATATTGTATACTGTATTAATGCTAATTATAAAAATATTAATCTCAGTTAATACTTTTAGATTTAAAAAATTCTTTTTATATCTTTTTTATTCTTTTTATAATTGTCTGAAATTTCAGAACACGACGGAAACTGATATGTGTACTTTTAATTAGTTGGTTCTAATTTCTTTCTAACGAGGTAATTTCCTCTTTTGTTTATCTTTCTCTCTTCTTCAGATGATCAAAATAATTGACTATTAAATTATTTACTTTTTTTTGTAATTGGATTTTTTCCGAGACTTCATTATGACTTCATTTCCGAGACTTCATTATGACGGTTTTGAAGATATGCTTGATTGGTTAAACAACTTTACAGTTTTACTGCATAGTATCATTGTCTTTTATTTATTTTTCGGATTTATTAATAAGAGAAAAAAATCATCTATTTCATAAATATTTTTTTCTCTATTGATATTTCAATATAATTTAATAAAGTTTTTAGAAAACTAAAAGAGAAGAGCTAAAACCTTTAAAGGTGTAAGGACACAGTTCTTTAGAATTCTTTGTAAATGTTTATATATTATTTTGTTTCACATCTATTTATTCTTTTTCTCCCGTTTCTTGTCAGTTAAATTTTTAATAACTTAATAAATTTTAAGAACAGTAATATTCATAAAATTTAATTTAATGTTTAATTTTATAAAAAATTTACTTTAGTTTTTACTTTTTAAACAATCTTTCATCAAAATGCTGAAGCCCTTCAGAATCATTGCGTAGGAGTGATTTATAGTTTCCACATTTCAGTAATTGTTTTTTAATAAAATTTTAAACCCCTTTGCATATAATTTATTTATATAATTTCGTTAAACAACAAAACATGTTAATCTTTTTCCTTCTTTAATTTCCGTTCATTAAAACTGCATGTAAACTTCAACGGTTTAAAAACTTTTCCGTTTTCTATTAGCAGATTAAATTTTAAAAATTTAAATTTTATAAATTTAAGTAATTTCAATTTTCAGATGTTATTCCTTATTATCGTTTTATGTAAAAGGAAAGCATTTTGCTTTCACTTGGCAAAATGAATCAAAACAGTAATATTTCGTCAGGTAACAGCCAAATTCAAGAAAAGAAAAGCGATGTGTATTTTTTTAGACTATATATAAAGATACGTGTTAGACCCCATGAGGCACATTGTAATGCTAGAGGAATGAAAAGAATAGAAAACTACTTTCCGCATCAAAATGATTCGATGCTTTAATAAATTACATAGAATTCTAAATCTATTCCTAAAATTGTATCCTTCTAAAAATATTATTTTCTTTGTAATCGTAATATGCGAAGAAATTCGAACTTTTCCATTGCAGTGCATTACAAATCCAATAATTCACAATTCCACTTTTAGGCGTGAAACTATTTACCACAAGAATGCAAATTATTTTATCTGATTAGAAGGTTCCTTCTGTACTTGGGAAAGGCACAACACAAGTGAAATGAGAAATTGCTCCACTTTTTGAAGGAAAATGAGATACTTTATTGATAAAATTCTTTTTCTGTTTTATGACACTGGAAATCCCCTGCAACCACCTTCATAAGAAACGATAAAATTTCCATGTTTAAACGAAACGATCTACTAATAGTAATTCTGCAGGAAAATTTTCAATTCTGGAAGAAAGATAGAAATCGTCTTCTCTTAAGTATTTCCAACTTTTCAAAAATAAAAATGTTAAGTCTTCGAAACGAGAATTATTTATTTTTAACTAGGTCATTCCATAGAGAGTTCACGAATTTATATTCTTTAGAATAGAAATGAATACGAATGATCAAAAGCAGAATCATTTCCTAAAAACATGTTAAAATCTTGTCGGTATGTATATAAATATGAAACGGTATGTATATAAATATGTAAGAAAAATTAATAAACTGTCCCATTTCTTTCTTCTTTTATTCAAACTGGAAAAATCCCATCTTCTCTTATTATATTGAAGGCGCATATCGATATTTCAGTATCCCTGAGAAATATATATATATATATAGAGAGAGAGAGAGAGAGAGATAACATATATATATATATATATATTGTTTGAATTTATTTATAAATCTTTCTGAAGTGTCTAATATTTAAAAAGTAACTCCTTTACTCACTTTTGGTATATAGTAAATTATAACAAAGGAAATATATATGATATAGGATATTTTAGGGTATATAATAATTAAAGAGTGTATTCTATATAATATCTTTATTAAATCAAAATCAAACAGATTTTCTTTTGTTCTAAATCAATTTACTTATCAATTTTTTTATGTGTCAAATACTTAAAAAGTAATTATGTTATTCTTTTTTGGTATTTCTGTTAATAACTATTTTACACACCGATATGCAATCAGTATTATTCGATGTGCCCATATAATAACACAATCGAATCACCGATTTTACATTCATGCTGGAAATATTTAAAAATCAAAACTAATTCAGTGCAGGAAATCACATTTTTCAGCCATCTAGTTTGACGAATTCTCTTCAATAATTCGACAGTCTCAACTAAGTCTCCACTCTAAAAAAAAAAAAAAAAAGATGTACTTACTCGAGTCAGTAATCTCGCATCCAGTGACAGTTCAACGCACAAGTAGAGTTCGTTACATTCCACTCATACCATTACAAAAAATATATATATTTCCATTTAGAATACCTGAAATACGATATCGACTGAGAGGAATAAAAAGTAAGGGATAACTAATTTTCACTTCAAAAGAATCCGATGCCTGCTGGTGGAAAGGTGGACGTAATCTAAAACTTCAGTAATCGTATTTTTAGCTTTGAGAAAGACGCCAACCTAGAGTACGTTGTTGGAGTGGCAGATAACTTGTAAAACTGACGAAAAAGAAATATTTCGGCAGCGGCGTATAACAGTTTAGCTTCTTGACACGATTTATTTCTTTTTCTGCTTTTGCCTCGGGCATCTTTTATTCTTTCCTGCAATGAAATGGGATTCCCATTTCCAGTTCTGACCATCTTGGATAAAAAGAAATTGTTCCTAGATCTGGGACTATATTTCGTTTACAATTTTGAGAGAAAAAATTTTCCACGGAATAAATATTTTATGACATGGCAATACCGCTTTTAAGCCTTCTGATGGTTTTGAAGATTAGTGTGTGTTTATTCTAGGTGGAAATATTTTATGGAGTAAAATCAATAACCTAACATTATCATAAATTTGTGAAATAATAAATAAAAATTTTATACCGATATTATGCTTAAGAATTGAATAGAGAGAATAAGACCAATATTGTCAAACTTCAAAATAAATTACCTGGTTTAAACTTCAATGAGAAATTGATATTTTCATCTTCCATGGTATTTAAAGGCCTTAATAATTTTGCAATGGTTATCATTTCATAATTAATAAGTTAGTGTATACATATTATTAAATGAAAAAAAAATGTTTTGATTAATTTTTTTTTATAAATTAAGAATGAATTAAGAACATAAGCATCTATGCAAACCATTCTTTGAATTACCGCATTAATTAACATTTATTTTGGCAATTTCAATGGCTTTTATAAACGCCAAATACTTAATTTTGATTGCAAATTAATTTAAATTTTTTCATTTAAATGATATATTTTTAATTATTTATGATGGAAATAAATTAATTGCACATTAAATAACCTCAATGAAAAAAAATAATTTTATATAAAACATTATAATTTCAAAATTTCCCTCAAAAATTTCATAATTAAAATAAGTTAATAATGAATAAAATATTAGAGGAAACACAAATTTCTAATCAAAAACATTTTTTTTTAAATTATTTACCAAATTTTAAAAGAAATATTGTGATTTAAAAAAAATAATAAAAATAATAATTAGATAATTACTTATATAAAAAATCAGCAAGCACAGATGTTTATAAGGAAATTTTAAAATTAGATCTTTAATAAAGAAAAGGCTGAAATTTAAATTATGAAAAATTACTGCGGTTATTTATTTCAAAACCTCCATTAATATATATATATATATATATATATATATATATATATATATATATATATATATATATATATCACATTCTTATTTCCTAAATTATGATGACAATGAAATATTTTTACTTACTTAAGTGATCATTTAACTGAAGTAACTGATTATTATAAACTTATTATCTTATTTTATTAAGAACAATGGCTTTTCAGAAGGAGCATCATCCTGAAAACATTTATCTTTTGAATTTTGAATTCAATATGTTGGAGCAACATAACGATTTAGAAAATTATGAATAAACGTCGATCTTATTTTCTTTAAAAATACTGGTTGAATTTGAAATAACTGCATTTGAATAAGCATGTTATAATTTGAGTCACACCAAATATCGCAATAAAAATTATAAAATATAGTTCATATTTCTAAAACATTTTCTTAAAAATGGTATCAAATATAAGAAAATAATTTTTTTATTAATTTTTTATGATAATGGAAAGCTTTTTTAAAATTTTAGCCAGCATAGATTGTTATTATTTAATTTCATAATATTTCTTATTTAAATTTTTATTCTTAATAATTGAAGCACCGAAGACTATATTTAAAAAATCCATGTGCAGCAAAAGTATGAAAAAAATTGCTCTTTTTTTTGTGCGTGTTATTTCATTTTTTTTTCCTCCAATAGGTGATAAATTCTTTTATCCTAGTGACATTTCGTATTTAAAAAAGAATGCGTTCTTTTATAAGCTAAGCATGTCGTATTGTTTGGGAGTAAATATACAATTTAATTTAATAAAGAGAATTGTTAATGTTGTAAGAAAATAATAATACGTAAATCTAATACGTACGTAAATCTACGGATTCATCAAATGAAATTTCCTCGCTCATAAATTATACATTACAGCATTTCCTTGATAGATAACTAAGAAAATTTTAAAATAATATCATGAATTTCCTCTAACAATTATCATATATTTTTTCTGTTTGCATTTGTTTATGTTTAATAATTTATCTACTCACAAATACCATATTGAAATTATCTTAAAATGCTTTTAAAGAATCAAAAATGATCATACAAAAGAAATTATGCAAATTTAAATGAAGAATTAGTGATTCATATATTTTATTGTTATGTAAAAATTAATCAAATGTTTTGATCGTTTCATAAATTTTACTCGCATTTTTTCAAATAAACATTCAATAATGATAGTAATCAACCACAGACTTTCATAGGAATAAATATTGAGATGCATTAGTTTTTACAATTGTTAAAGCAATTGTAAAGTGGTATTTTTTTCCATATTGATAATTGTTGATTTAATTTCACCATTTTATAATAAATATACAAAACTCAAAGCTGGTAATTTATTTTGTATTAGTAACCTATTTGCCTAATTTAAGAAATTCATTAGAAAATGAGAAAATCAATTTAAAATTAATCAAAATAAATAAGATAGGAAAGCTTACGATGCATCCAGCTTTAAATCAGCAGTTTTTCCAAATGACATTTTAATTTTAATACAAATCTCAGAGAACAGTAAACAAAATGAATATTTCCATATCCATGACAATATATGTATAAGAGTATGTGTGTATAAGAGTATATGTAATGAGATATTTTATGCTATAAAATATCTCAACTGAACTCTTAACCAATGCCAATGCCAATGCCAAATATTCGTTTCATTCGTAATATCCGGAATATCCAAATGGCAATATTCTTTCCGTCCCTTTATTGATACATCGTATGAAATTAAACAAGATGGGCCCCTCGGCTCCAAAAGAAGAGGCTGGAAAGCCCTCCCTGAGATGAACTGTTGAAAAAGAAAGTCACAAGGGAGGAGCATGAAGAAATATCGGTTGTTGAAAAGTTAATAGTCCTCCACTACCCCATGTCTGGCTATAATGAAAATTGACTTCTGGATTCCTGTTTTTATTTTTTTGTTCTAAGTTCCTTTCTTTTATTTCTTTTCAATACTTTTTCTTGGATGCTACAGTAGAAAAAAAGTTAAGCTTAAAATGAATAGTCTGAACAAGTATCAATAAAAGTTTTCGTGTTTTTTTTTCCCCTTAACAGTGATAAACTTTATTTTCATTTTTTTAAATCATTTTTACGTGGTTAAATATCTATATGATAATGTTTATATTATTTATTTAAGTCATATTTGTTGCCAAGCAAGTGAATCAAGATTTAGAAAAGAACCTAACACGCAATGCAATGACTGAATTATTTATAAAAAAAATAATTCGTCATTTTATTTGAAATAGCATCAATAACATAAATATGCGCAATTTTTTTCTCTGAAAGATAAGATAAGTAAAGTATCAATTGGAAAATGGATTTTATCTCATTAGATCCAAATAGTCTTGACCTTTTTCGATAAAGAACGTGTGGGTATGTTTAATAATAATTTGGTTTCTTTTGTGTGTGTGTGTGTAATGGTTATTTCATGATTTTGTGATTCAAATCAAATGCATGCAGTCAATCCATCAATATGATATAGAAATTGATATGATATCCAATCTTTGCATGCCAGCGATGTCCTGCCTTGGGATAGCACGTCTTCCGTCTTCCCTGTGATTTGGGAGTCCCGGGTTCGTGTCCTGGGTCGTGCATGGTTGCTCTTTATCCTGTATTCTATCTGTGAGGTGTATGACCCCCCCCCCCCGTAAAAGGAGTTGTGTAAGTGAATGTATGAGTGTCATCTTCATTTGAGATAAAGTCAGACTCCTGCCCTCGGGTGCTCAGGGTTCCTTCCCTCAGAAGCTACTGCACCCCTCTTTCCCCGATATCTTACTTGGTTTGAACTGGAGTTCAATCCAAGGGGGAAAAGAAACAACAACTCTTTGTCTACTTTGATTGGGGGAATGGAGGACATTGCAGCTAAACACACTGTACAGCTTCTTTAGATGAGCTGAACGATTTCGTTTATCACGTGATTGCAAAAAAAAAGATATAATCTAATATTAAGATTTAAAACATAAAGAGTATTCCACGAAATATATTAAATATTCAGATTAAGATTAAAGAATGCATGTTTCTTAGTATTAAAATGTGAAAAAATTTCCTCTAATAATGTTACTTAATCAGTAACAATAAAACGAGTGCACTTCATTAAACATCATTTTAGTCTTTGCACAAAAAAAACTATCAATAAATTAATGAATATTTTTTATTATAGGAAAAGATATCCCTCTTTTAATTTATAAATTAAGTATTCATATTATATAGTTAGATATATCAAATTCTAAGATAAACGCATGCTTGAACCTCCATATAAAGTTTCTCGATTTTGTTTTTCAGAAAAAAAATGTACATTTAGATTTGATATATTAAATAAATGCAAGAATAAAAAAGAACATTTTTTTAATGCAAAAGGAAAAGATTCATCAAAGCTTAAATAATAGAATTCATAAATAAATAATACTTTTTGTAGAATTTATTTTTCAAATAAGAATAAGAAATAAACACGAGATGGCACACTATAATAATATTCTATCTAGGAACTTGAAAGAAAATGAAATAGTAAAGATGATCTGTTCTTTTTCAAAATTAAATAAAATTTAGAACACCTATTAATAATTTTTTTTCAAAACGCTAAAATAAAAAATATATTTTTTTTACCTTAATCTTATATGTTATAAGAAATTTCATTAAAAGTTAATAAAGATTTTTTTCTCATTTTTCATGTTTTTTTGGACACCTTAGAGAATATTTTGATTAAATAAAAATAATCTTTATTTTAAGACTATCGTTTCAGGTTAATCAGCACAACAAATAGAGCTGAAATATAAAACGTATCATATTTTACTTTCCGATATGTGAAACATAGTAATCGTCAATGCATTTATCTACGTGGATTTTGTATTTATATTTATATTGATTGAAAATCAATGAAAAATGTGGATTATTTTCAGAAGCTTCTCAAGTTTATAAAGAAAGATACCAGATAAATTCCGTCTCTAAAACATAAATGGCTTAGTTTTTTTTAATTAAGTTATTTATATTCAGCTTTTTTTAACTGAGCCATTAATGTTTTGTTTATTTATGTCTATCTATAAAAATTAAAATGATTTCAAATAAATGGTAACTGGGCAAATACCATCAAAAACACTTTTCAGGTAACAATATACTTTTATTAGAAATAAAAGTTGTGCTCTTCCTGTTTTAAATTATTTTGTTTGAAAATTTAATTTGTTCGAAAAATTATTCGGAAATTGAAAGATAATTGAATAAAAATAAAAACGTTCTGTTTAAATGAAATGTAGTGTAAAATGCATTAAATTAGATTTTTAAAAAATCAAATTATCTATGACCAGAAACATACAGGGTGATCAAGAAATAACAGGAGGTTTTCGGAACCTTGTAACGTGTTATGTACTGGACGAAATATAACAAAATTTGGTAACCATACATGTTAAAATATTTACTTCCGATTTATTAAGGATATGAAATAGTACCAAAGAACGCCGATAAGGGAAATCCTTGCGCTATAATCGCAGAATATGTTGAAAAAGAATGCATAACTGCCAATGGAAACAATAAATAGCAACACGCCAAATACCAATGAAAAACGTTTATTATAGCAACTTACAAATTTGACTCAAGGTGATCACTAACTTGATGTCCCAATAATTGCATGCGGTACACGAGGTTTTCGACGGTGTCTCGCAGCATATCGGCATTTATTCGTCTGACATGTGTTTTAAAGTATAATGTCAAGAACATGTCCTTGATACATAACGCCTTTCAAGTAGCTCCACAAGCAGAAATTGCCACGATTGTGATCAGTATCATCAGTTAATGAGTGTTATCTTATACGTATAAAATATCAAGATCTTACGCAATATCGTCTGCACCATCGAGAACGGGAATGTTTTTTTGTCGTGATATTGAACGTGCTGTTATACTGCTTATTAGTTCTCGTCTGATCCATAATTGCAGTCGCAACTTCTTCAACTTGTTCCTGCTTGATACCTTTACGTCCTCGACATGGTTGCACAAGAAGAATTCCTGTTGTTTCAAATCTTTCAACCATTCTTCACAAATTAGTTATGGTCACGCATTGACAACACAATCGACGGGCGAATTCTTACAGATTGACTTAAATTCCTGCAGCCCTTACCTTTATCTTCGATGCCATGTTACAAATTACCCGTTTAAGCAAATTACATAATAAAATTTCCGATCGCAGCTCCAGGATTTCCCCTATCGGCATATTTTGGTACTCCTTTTATATATATATATATATATATATATATATATATATATATATATGCATTTGTTTATCTTTAATAATTTATCTACTCAAAAATAACATATTAAAATTATCTTAAAATGCCTTTAAAGAATCATAAATGATCATACAAAAGAAATTATGCAAATTCAAATGAAGAATTTGTGATTCATATATTTTATTGTTATGTAAAAATTAATCAAATGTTTTGATCGTTTCATAAATTTTACTCGCATTTTTTCAAATAAACATTCAATAATGATAGTAATCAACCACAGACTTTCATATGAATAAATATTGAGAGGCATTAGTTTTTACAATTGTTAAAGCAATTGTAAAGTGGTATTTTTTCCATATTGATAATTGTTGATTTAATTTCACCATTTTATAATAAATATACAAAACTCAAAGCTGGTAATTTATTTTGTATTAGTAACCTATTTGCGTAATTTAAGAAACTCATTAGAAAATGAGAAAATCAATTTAAAATTAATCAAAATAAATAAGATAGGAAAGCTTACGATACCTCCAGCTTTAAATCAGCGGTTTTACCAAATGGCATTTTACTTTTAATACAAATTTCAGAGAACAGTAAACAAAATAAATATTTCCATATCCATGACAATATATGTATAAGAGTATGTATGTATAAGAGTATATGTAATGAGATATTTTATGCTATAAAATATCTCAACTGAACTCTTAACCAATGCCAATGCCAATGCCAAATATTCGTTTCATTCGTAATATCCGGAATATCCAAATGGCAATATTCTTTCCGTCCCTTTATTGATACATCGTATGAAATTAAACAAGATGGGCCCCTCGGCTCCAAAAGAAGAGGCTGGAAAGCCCTCCCTGAGATGAACTGTTGAAAAAGAAAGTCACAAGGGAGGAGCATGAAGAAATATCGGTTGTTGAAAAGTTAATAGTCCTCCACTACCCCATGTCTGGCTATAATGAAAATTGACTTCTGGATTCCTGTTTTTATTTTTTTGTTCTAAGTTCCTTTCTTTTATTTCTTTTCAATACTTTTTCTTGGATACTACAGTAGAAAAAAAGTTAAGCTTAAAATGAATAGTCTGAACAAGTATCAATAAAAGTTTTCGTGTTTTTTTTTCCCCTTAACAGTGATAAACTTTATTTTCATTTTTTTAAATCATTTTTACGTGGTTAAATATCTATATGATAATGTTTATATTATTTATTTAAGTCATATTTGTTGCCAAGCAAGTGAATCAAGATTTAGAAAAGAACCTAACACGCAATGCAATGACTGAATTATTTATAAAAAAAATAATTCGTCATTTTATTTGAAATAGCATCAATAACATAAATATGCGCAATTTTTTTCTCTGAAAGATAAGATAAGTAAAGTATCAATTGGAAAATGGATTTTATCTCATTAGATCCAAATAGTCTTGACCTTTTTCGATAAAGAACGTGTGGGTATGTTTAATAATAATTTGGTTTCTTTTGTGTGTGTGTGTGTAATGGTTATTTCATGATTTTGTGATTCAAATCAAATGCATGCAGTCAATCCATCAATATGATATAGAAATTGATATGATATCCAATCTTTGCATGCCAGCGATGTCCTGCCTTGGGATAGCACGTCTTCCGTCTTCCCTGTGATTTGGGAGTCCCGGGTTCGTGTCCTGGGTCGTGCATGGTTGCTCTTTATCCTGTATTCTATCTGTGAGGTGTATGACCCCCCCCCGTAAAAGGAGTTGTGTAAGTGAATGTATGAGTGTCATCTTCATTTGAGATAAAGTCAGACTCCTGCCCTCGGGTGCTCAGGGTTCCTACCCTCAGAAGCTACTGCACCCCTCTTTCCCCGATATCTTACTTGGTTTGAACTGGAGTTCAATCCAAGGGGGAAAAGAAACAACAACTCTTTGTCTACTTTGATTGGGGGAATGGAGGACATTGCAGCTAAACACACTGTACAGCTTCTTTAGATGAGCTAAACGATTTCGTTTATCACGTGATTGCAAAAAAAAAAAGATATAATCTAATATTAAGATTTAAAACATAAAGAGTATTCCACGAAATATATTAAATATTCAGATTAAGATTAAAGAATGCATGTTTCTTAGTATTAAAATGTGAAAAAATTTCCTCTAATAAGGTTACTTAATCAGTAACAATAAAACGAGTGCACTTCATTAAACATCATTTTAGTCTTTGCACAAAAAAAACTATCAATAAAATAAATGAATATTTTTTATTATAGGAAAAGATATCCCTCTTTTAATTTATAAATTAAGTATTCATATTATATAGTTAGATATATCAAATTCTAAGATAAACGCATGCTTGAACCTCCATATAAAGTTTCTCGATTTTGTTTTTCAGAAAAAAAATGTACATTTAGATTTGATATATTAAATAAATGCAAGAATAAAAAAGAACATTTTTTTAATGCAAAAGGAAAAGATTCATCAAAGCTTAAATAATAGAATTCATAAATAAATAATACTTTTTATAGAATTTATTTTTCAAATAAGAATAAGAAATAAACACGAGATGGCACTATAATAATATTCTATCTAGGAACTTGAAAGAAAATGAAATAGTAAAGATGATCTGTTCTTTTTCAAAATTAAATAAAATTTAGAACACCTATTAATAATTTTTTTTCAAAACGCTAAAATAAAAAATATATTTTTTTTACCTTAATCTTATATGTTATAAGAAATTTCATTAAAAGTTAATAAAGATTTTTTTCTCATTTTTCATGTTTTTTTGGACACCTTAGAGAATATTTTGATTAAATAAAAATAATCTTTATTTTAAGACTATCGTTTCAGGTTTAATCAGCACAACAAATAGAGCTGAAATATAAAACGTATCATATTTTACTTTCCGATATGTGAAACATAGTAATCGTCAATGCATTTATCTACGTGGATTTTGTATTTATATTTATATTGATTGAAAATCAATGAAAAATGTGGATTATTTTCAGAAGCTTCTCAAGTTTATAAAGAAAGATACCAGATAAATTCCGTCTCTAAAACATAAATGGCTTAGTTTTTTTTAATTAAGTTATTTATATTCAGCTTTTTTTAACTGAGCCATTAATGTTTTGTTTATTTATGTCTATCTATAAAAATTAAAATGATTTCAAATAAATGGTAACTGGGCAAATACCATCAAAAACACTTTTCAGGTAACAATATACTTTTATTAGAAATAAAAGTTGTGCTCTTCCTGTTTTAAATTATTTTGTTTGAAAATTTAATTTGTTCGAAAAATTATTCGGAAATTGAAAGATAATTGAATAAAAATAAAAACGTTCTGTTTAAATGAAATGTAGTGTAAAATTCATTAAATTAGATTTTTAAAAAATCAAATTATCTATGACCAGAAACATACAGGGTGATCAAGAAATAACAGGAGGTTTTCGGAACCTTGTAACGTGTTATGTACTGGACGAAATATAACAAAATTTGGTAACCATACATGTTAAAATATTTACTTCCGATTAATTAAGGATATGAAATAGTACCAAAGAACGCCGATAGGGGAAATCCTTGCGCTATAATCGCAGAATATGTTGAAAAAGAATGCATAACTGCCAATGGAAACAATAAATAGCAACACGCCAAATACCAATGAAAAACGTTTATTATAGCAACTTACAAATTTGACTCAAGGTGATCACTAACTTGATGTCCCAATAATTGCATGCGGTACACGAGGTTTTCGACGGTGTCTCGCAGCATATCGGCATTTATTCGTCTGACATGTGTTTTAAAGTATAATGTCAAGAACATGTCCTTGATACATAACGCCTTTCAAGTAGCTCCACAAGCAGAAATTGCCAAGATTGTGATCAGTATCATCAGTTAATGAGTGTTATCTTATACGTATAAAATATCAAGATCTTACGCAATATCGTCTGCACCATCGAGAACGGGAATGTCTCTTTGTCGTGATATTGAACGTGCTGTTATACTGCTTATTAGTTCTCGTCTGATCCGTAATTGCAGTCGCAACTTCTTCAACTTGTTCCTGCTTGATACCTTTACATCCTCGACTTGGTTGCACAAGAAGAATTCCTGTTGTTTCAAATCTTTCAACCATTCTTCACAAATTAGTTATGGTCACGCATTGACAACACAATCGACGGGCGAATTCTTACAGATTGACTTAAATTCCTGCAGCCCTTACCTTTATCTTCGATGCCATGTTACAAATTACCCGTTTAAGCAAATTACATAATAAAATTTCCGATCGCAGCTCCAGGATTTCCCCTATCGGCATATTTTGGTACTCCTTTTATATATATATATATATATATATATATATATATATATATATATATATATATATATATATATATATATATATATATATATATATATATATATATATATATGCATTTGTTTATCTTTAATAATTTATCTACTCAAAAATAACATATTAAAATTATCTTAAAATGCCTTTAAAGAATCATAAATGATCATACAAAAGAAATTATGCAAATTTAAATGAAGAATTTGTGATTCATATATTTTATTGTTATGTAAAAATTAATCAAATGTTTTGATCGTTTCATAAATTTTACTCGCATTTTTTCAAATAAACATTCAATAATGATAGTAATCAACCACAGACTTTCATATGAATAAATATTGAGAGGCATTAGTTTTTACAATTGTTAAAGCAATTGTAAAGTGGTATTTTTTCCATATTGATAATTGTTGATTTAATTTCACCATTTTATAATAAATATACAAATCTCAAAGCTGGTAATTTATTTTGTATTAGTAACCTATTTGCGTAATTTAAGAAACTCATTAGAAAATGAGAAAATCAATTTAAAATTAATCAAAATAAATAAGATAGGAAAGCTTACGATACCTCCAGCTTTATATCAGCGGTTTTACCAAATGGCATTTTACTTTTAATACAAATTTCAGAGAACAGTAAACAAAATAAATATTTCCATATCCATGACAATATATGTATAAGAGTATGTATGTATAAGAGTATATGTAATGAGATATTTTATGCTATAAAATATCTCAACTGAACTCTTAACCAATGCCAATGCCAATGCCAAATATTCGTTTCATTCGTAATATCCGGAATATCCAAATGGCAATATTCTTTCCGTCCCTTTATTGATACATCGTATGAAATTAAACAAGATGGGCCCCTCGGCTCCAAAAGAAGAGGCTGGAAAGCCCTCCCTGAGATGAACTGTTGAAAAAGAAAGTCACAAGGGAGGAGCATGAAGAAATATCGGTTGTTGAAAAGTTAATAGTCCTCCACTACCCCATGTCTGGCTATAATGAAAATTGACTTCTGGATTCCTGTTTTTATTTTTTTGTTCTAAGTTCCTTTCTTTTATTTCTTTTCAATACTTTTTCTTGGATGCTACAGTAGAAAAAAAGTTAAGCTTAAAATGAATAGTCTGAACAAGTATCAATAAAAGTTTTCGTGTTTTTTTTTTCCCTTAACAGTGATAAACTTTATTTTCATTTTTTTAAATCATTTTTACGTGGTTAAATATCTATATGATAATGTTTATATTATTTATTTAAGTCATATTTGTTGCCAAGCAAGTGAATCAAGATTTAGAAAAGAACCTAACACGCAATGCAATGACTGAATTATTTATAAAAAAAATAATTCGTCATTTTATTTGAAATAGCATCAATAACATAAATATGCGCAATTTTTTTCTCTGAAAGATAAGATAAGTAAAGTATCAATTGGAAAATGGATTTTATCTCATTAGATCCAAATAGTCTTGACCTTTTTCGATAAAGAACGTGTGGGTATGTTTAATAATAATTTGGTTTCTTTTGTGTGTGTGTGTGTAATGGTTATTTCATGATTTTGTGATTCAAATCAAATGCATGCAGTCAATCCATCAATATGATATAGAAATTGATATGATATCCAATCTTTGCATGCCAGCAATGTCCTGCCTTGGGATAGCACGTCCTCCGTCTTCCCTGTGATTTGGGAGTCCCGGGTTCGTGTCCTGGGTCGTGCATGGTTGCTCTTTATCCTGTATTCTATCTGTGAGGTGTATGACCCCCCCCCCGTAAAAGGAGTTGTGTAAGTGAATGTATGAGTGTCATCTTCATTTGAGATAAAGTCAGACTCCTGCCCTCGGGTGCTCAGGGTTCCTTCCCTCAGAAGCTACTGCACCCCTCTTTCCCCGATATCTTACTTGGTTTGAACTGGAGTTCAATCCAAGGGGGAAAAGAAACAACAACTCTTTGTCTACTTTGATTGGGGGAATGGAGGACATTGCAGCTAAACACACTGTACAGCTTCTTTAGATGAGCTGAACGATTTCGTTTATCACGTGATTGCAAAAAAAAAAAAAGATATAATCTAATATTAAGATTTAAAACATAAAGAGTATTCCACGAAATATATTAAATATTCAGATTAAGATTAAAGAATGCATGTTTCTTAGTATTAAAATGTGAAAAAATTTCCTCTAATAATGTTACTTAATCAGTAACAATAAAACGAGTGCACTTCATTAAACATCATTTTAGTCTTTGCACAAAAAAAACTATCAATAAAATAAATGAATTTTTTTTGTTATAGGAAAAGATATCCCTCTTTTAATTTATAAATTAAGTATTCATATTATATAGTTAGATATATCAAATTCTAAGATAAACGCATGCTTGAACCTCCATATAAAGTTTCTCGATTTTGTTTTTCAGAAAAAAAAATGTACATTTAGATTTGATATATTAAATAAATGCAAGAATAAAAAAGAACATTTTTTAATGCAAAAGGAAAAGATTCATCAAAGCTTAAATAATAGAATTCATAAATAAATAATACTTTTTGTAGAATTTATTTTTCAAATAAAAATAAGAAATAAACACGAGATGGCACTATAATAATATTCTATCTAGGAACTTGAAAGAAAATGAAATAGTAAAGATGATCTGTTCTTTTTCAAAATTAAATAAAATTTAGAACACCTATTAATAATTTTTTTTCAAAACGCTAAAATAAAAAATATATTTTTTTTACCTTAATCTTATATGTTATAAGAAATTTCATTAAAAGTTAATAAAGATTTTTTTCTCATTTTTCATGTTTTTTTGGACACCTTAGAGAATATTTTGATTAAATAAAAATAATCTTTATTTTAATACTATCGTTTCAGGTTTAATCAGCACAACAAATAGAGCTGAAATATAAAACGTATCATATTTTACTTTCCGATATGTGAAACATAGTAATCGTCAATGCATTTATCTACGTTTATTTTGTATTTATATTTATATTGATTGAAAATCAATGAAAAATGTGGATTATTTTCAGAAGCTTCTCAAGTTTATAAAGAAAGATACCAGATAAATTCCGTCTCTAAAACATAAATGGCTTAGTTTTTTTTAATTAAGTTATTTATATTCAGCTTTTTTTAACTGAGCCATTAATGTTTTGTTTATTTATGTCTATCTATAAAAATTAAAATGATTTCAAATAAATGGTAACTGGGCAAATACCATCAAAAACACTTTTCAGGTAACAATATACTTTTATTAGAAATAAAAGTTGTGCTCTTCCTGTTTTAAATTATTTTGTTTGAAAATTTAATTTCTTCGAAAAATTATTCGGAAATTGAAAGATAATTGAATAAAAATAAAAACGTTCTGTTTAAATGAAATGTAGTGTAAAATGCATTAAATTAGATTTTTAAAAAATCAAATTATCTATGACCAGAAACATACAGGGTGATCAAGAAATAACAGGAGGTTTTCGGAACCTTGTAACGTGTTATGTACTGGACGAAATATAACAAAATTTGGTAACCATACATGTTAAAATATTTACTTCCGATTAATTAAGGATATGAAATAGTACCAAAGAACGCCGATAGGGGAAATCCTTGCGCTATAATCGCAGAATATGTTGAAAAAGAATGCATAACTGCCAATGGAAACAATAAATAGCAACACGCCAAATACCAATGAAAAACGTTTATTATAGCAACTTACAAATTTGACTCAAGGTGATCACTAACTTGATGTCCCAATAATTGCATGCGGTACACGAGGTTTTCGACGGTGTCTCGCAGCATATCGGCATTTATTCGTCTGACATGTGTTTTAAAGTATAATGTCAAGAACATGTCCTTGATACATAACGCCTTTCAAGTAGCTCCACAAGCAGAAATTGCCAAGATTGTGATCAGTATCATCAGTTAATGAGTGTTATCTTATACGTATAAAATATCAAGATCTTACGCAATATCGTCTGCACCATCGAGAACGGGAATGTCTCTTTGTCGTGATATTGAACGTGCTGTTATACTGCTTATTAGTTCTCGTCTGATCCGTAATTGCAGTCGCAACTTCTTCAACTTGTTCCTGCTTGATACCTTTACGTCCTCGACTTGGTTGCACAAGAAGAATTCCTGTTGTTTCAAATCTTTCAACCATTCTTCACAAATTAGTTATGGTCACGCATTGACAACACAATCGACGGGCGAATTCTTACAGATTGACTTAAATTCCTGCAGCCCTTACCTTTATCTTCGATGCCATGTTACAAATTACCCGTTTAAGCAAATTACATAATAAAATTTCCGATCGCAGCTGCAGGATTTCCCCTATCGGCATTTTTTGGTACTCCTTTTATATATATATATATATATATATATATATATATAAATCGAAACCGCATACTTTAATGCGTATGGTCCCCAAATTTTTTTTATATTTCGCCCAGTACATGATACGCTATAAGGCTTTAATTACCTCCTGTTATTTCTTGATCACCCTGCGCATGGTAAAAGCTTTGTAGTTTTGTTCATCTTTTTGGGAATTACGAGACAGAGTGCTAAAACAAGCGATTGGCATAGAAAATGATGTTTTTTTTGTGAACAATTTCATATTTTATGGAATTAAGAGTTTCCCACTCTTTGGCCATTTTAAGGTAAACAGCTAATTTATTTTAGTCCATGTAATTATAAATTTGATAAAGGTAACTCTCCCATTTATCATTTGTATTTTTTTATTAGAGAAAATCAAATCTAAACCAAAGCACATGGACTTGGAATCATTTCTAAAATATATATTTTAATATACATTCCTTTTCTCGAAATATTGCAGAGAAAATGTATGGTGCATTGTTCGAAACAATCTCTCCTTTGTAAATAAACTGTTCCGAAAAAGATTACAAATGTCGTTGTTTTCCACATAAAATTGTTGATATTTCTACAATCAGGAAATGGAATCGTAAATTTCTTAGATAGGATTGGTGCCATTCTATTAGTAACCTATTGTGAATTTAATTCATTATTAAAAAAATGTGATTTTGACGAAACTACTATAATTTTAATTTTAAAATAATATTTCAATTGCTTGCAATAATCAGCCACTTTTTTCATAAATATCTCTTTTAAAAGTTTACAAGATGAGATGAAAATTTAAAATAAATAAAATACGCTTCATTGAAAATATATTGATAATAACAGGAGAAGTGTTATTAGTTTTAAAATAAACAGGTTCAAAGAAAAAAATATATTTTGCAAGTACATTTACTTTTCCGCATCATATTTTCTCAACTTTGATCTGTAATACCATCGATGGCATTTCTGAAACTACACAATTAGTTACAAATTATTGTTTATCCCCTATTACGTCTATTTAATTTACATTTTATTTTAAATGTAGCGTCCAATATTTTTCGTCTAATTTATTATAAAGTTTATGTATTTGTTTATTATTTTTTTATTATTTGTAGTTAGATGACTTTTATCCTGCTTTTTTTCTAATTACCCTTTAAAAGATATAATTATATTAACCCTTCAAAGGGCCATTTTTTTTCTAATCATATTACGTTAAAATATTTTTAGGCTTGAAATTAGAATAAGAAAAAGGATTCATTTAACTTATTAGATTAATTTAATTTGGTTAATTAATAATTAAGTATCAAATCAAAACACATCATTTTGTCTGAGATAAAGAACTGAAGCATCTAAGTTTCTGACTTACTAAAAAAATTCGTCAGAACTTATGCCAACTACATAATTCCATAGAAAGATTGATAAATTTGGTGGGAAGCATACTTCCCACGGCACTAGAAAGGGTTAATATACAATATTTTCAGTCAAACTTTTATGTCTATAAATGGTTATCAAAATAAAGAAAACACCACAAACGAATACAAGAATCTTTATTGATACTGCGGAAAGAAACTTTTGGGATGTAATACGACTTGGATGTGCCTTAAAATCTAGTCATAGAAGTGCCGAATAGTGTTTAGAGGAGAATTTCCCCATTCTTCAGGGAGATATTGTGGCAATTCTGAAATAACTGATAGTGGATGATATCGCTTCCTCACTGAACGATTTAAAATATACCATAATTGTTTGATTTTATGAGTTCAAACGCTGTGTGTACCAAGGTAGATATTTTACTTTATTCTTGTGTTCATTAAACCAAGTTTGGATACGTCCCTATGAATAAATGCAAGCATTATTATCCTGAAAAAATTCCATCCTTCAGAACACAGATTTTGAATTATAGAAAGAACTTGGTCATCCCCGTGATCCTTTCTTTCAGGGTTACAATCGGGCCAGCAGAAAATATGACATGACTCCCCATATCCTGATAAATCCATCTCCATGCCTGACAAATGGAAGTAGACAATCATGATCATACTCTAAGCACATACCTACAGTGTGAAAAATGATTCACTTGACCCTGCACAATTTCCATGTTTTATTTCATATACTAAGCCAATATTTAATATTCCATCCCCGACATGATTATTAATACATATCATCAATATTTAATAATGCATGGCTTACCATTTATTCAAAAAACTATGTTACGTATAATATATATTCTGTATTATAAAATTTATATGGTTATGTAATATATTTTTCTATAGAAAAAGATATTAGAATAGCAAAATTAAATTCTATTTCATTTGTACAATATAAATATTTTATCAATATTTCAGTAAAACTTCACAGTTGTTATCATTTAATGTTTTTCTATTAATATTACAAGTCAAGAATCAAATTACGAATCAATTTCAAACTAATAAGAACATTCTGAACTAGCGCATTTAATACAACATTCCATACTTAATATGTCACTTAAAATGAAAACTCAAGAACTAATATTCCGATTTTAGAGAGTAAAAATATATATTAAATGGATACACATTTTCTAGCTTTTTTGAAATTATTATATATGAAAATAATTCAAGTAAAATCAAATCCTCTTATATTCTCGAAACATGAGATATAATTTATAAACGAAAGACTGTGTCTGTTTACAACAAAAGTAATCTCAAATAAATTACTAGTAAAATCCGAACTCAACACGATAAAATACAGAATTCTCAGTTCTTATTTAACTTCCATAAAATAAACTTTCGAACTCTAGAAAAGAATAAGCCGAGAATCGTTTGTTCATTTGTATTGCCAACATATCGAAAATAGGATTTTCAAGCCTTCTAGTCGAGAATTATTCATCCAGGCATTCACAGCTAGTGTCGCATCGTAGATGTCGTGTATGTTCTTCAAGAATTCACATTTTTCTGATAGAAAGCAAATAATAACAGTGAAAAGAAGATTTAAAAAGAAAATTTAAAATCTGGCTCTATTTGAGTCGTAACATGAGTAAATAAATACGAACGATGAACAAATAGTTCCAGTTCTTGTCTTTTATTCGAAGGAAAAAGAACTTTCACTCTTTCTTATCTTGTCGATTGCAGGCTTCCTTACTACAAACACTCAAGCAAAATTTTATTTCTTTTTCATTTTTCTTCACGAATTTTATGTGAAGAAATGCAGGAAAATATCAATAACTAATGCAAATGCAACAGAATATCGTTTGCATAAATAGACAGTTACAGTCTACATTTCGTATTTGGTATTCATGAAAAATTCCGTTTCTGTTTTTGGAATGTGGATGTTAAGTTTTTCTTCTTCTTTTAGTGTATGCTCTTACATACCTCATATAGCACGTTTCTCTTACCCTACTTTTAATGTTTTTTCCTCATATGATATATCTTTTTTTTTCTTTTGAAAATATAATTGAGCCTTATACTTCCTGCAGAATACATTTAAAATTATATTAATCATTGAAGAAATGAAATCTTCTTTTGCAGTATTATTCAAGATAGGTAATACTATATAAATTTGATTTTCGACGTAAATAATCAATTTTTTTAATTTAATATTCTTAATCTTTGAACACTTTTCTTTATGAAATCATTCGAATATTGTTGAAATCCAAGTTTTAAATAATTAAATAGATTTTTATATTTACACTTACTTATGTTTCAATAAAACTTCACACCTTTAAATGCTATTTTCTCAAATTCTAATCCTTAGTAGAATGTTCTTACAAAATCTTTTCTAAATTAAAATCTAAAGCATATTTTTTTAGTTGTTGTTGTTGAAATTTGGTATTATAATTTATCAATATTTTCTACTGTTCTTGAACTCGAGAATAATTAATATATTCACTTATAAATACAGTATTGATGAGTTAATATATCATAATGCTAAAAAAATGGAATTTATCAGTTGAACCCCAATATATAAAGATGAAATATAAATACTTTATTTTTTTTAGTTAAGGTAATATAGCTATTTATGTAATTTTTTGCAAATACTTTGATAAACTTCTCAACTAAAGCATTTTGCTCCATACCTCTTTTTAGCAAAAGAAATCAATGTTTTAAGGAAAAATTCAATTTTGTGCGAAAATAATGAAATTAATTCTATTTAACATTCTTAGTGTTTGAATACTTTTCTACATAAAACCGTTTAAATTTTGCTTCTAAGTCCAGGTTTTTTTAAAAAGTTTTTAAGCCTTTTTTACCAAAAGAAAATTCTTTTTTTACTACAAAAATCGATTAGGGGCGAAAATAAGGAAATTGTTTTATTTGTAAAATGTTACGCCAATCATTTGATAAGCTCCTAATCTAAAGCATTTTTGCTTTATACTTCTTTATATTAAGAAAATAGTTTTTTTTTTAATTAAAAAAAATGTTGGTCATTTAATTGATATATTCTGTTTTTATATTCAATCTTTTGTATACGAAATTTCAGAAATAAAACTATGTTAGAGCATTTTTCAAAAAAAAATCATCTTTAACTGAGTGAAATTTTATTGATTACTGAGTAATGTTTTTACAAAAAAAAACAAAAAAAAACATTGAAAGTTAAATTTGAAGATGCTTTAAAGTCTTCATTTAATCGGTATGTTAAGATTGCCGAAAGTCATTTCAGTTATACTATAACCAAGAAAATTATTGTCTCAGCTTAATTTTTCTCCTTTAAAAATAAAGTGAAGACTGATTGAACTGATTTTGTCACCTAATTCAATTTCTTAAGAAACAAATATAAAAATTTAAGTTTTATTTGAAAAATACTCATGAAGTTTTGTTCAAGTCAATGCGTTTCTAATAATGAAATATATAAGCTATGTTATATTTTTTCTCTCTTATCTGATGTTGTTGAAAGGAGAAATGAGCTCTTATACATAGCATTTTATCTGTTGTTATCCCATTTCATGGCTTGAAGAGAAACATATTAGTATCTAAAAGGAAATGAAGAATCTTAAACAGTATCATCGATTCGCTTGTATTGATTCTTCAGTAACCTGAGGCAATTGACTTAAAATCTATCTTCAAGTGGAAGTTTTTTCTTTAACATTATGATAAAATCCTCTGAAGAGTACTAGTTGGAATTTCCTTTGAAGTATCTCTTTAGTTACACCGAAACGAAAAATTGAGAGCATCTAAATAATTCAACAATGTGCAAAATGATGATGTAAAAAAGGGCATTTTTTAAATTCAGAACATCCATAAGATGAAAATTCCTAATATGAAAAGGAGCTTAGAAGATTTTAAAGTAATAACATTTAAAAAAAAGAAACATTTTGACGCCATCTGGTAATCTAGTGGTAATCACACTTCTTTAAACTTCTTAAATCACTTCGTTTAATCAAATCGTTTAAATCACACTTCTTTCTTCTTCTGGTAATCACACTTCTTTAAAAATAATTATATTATCTAACAATATATCATGGTTGAATGTTTAATAATTTTATAAGACTTACATATGTAATTTGACACAAAATATTCCATTTAAATCCGAAATTATTTTTTCCTCTAGTAGATTATAATATTATCTTTTAATTCCTGGCATCAATACAAACTACATTAGTAATTACAGCAATAAACTACATTAGCAATAAACAGAATGCTGATAAAAAATTCATTTTTAAGAGAAAAATTTTATATATTAAATTCTATTAAGTATATTTTAATCCTTAAATTGTTGTTCTTATAATTTATTTGTTGATGCTCAGAGCTCAATTTTTTAGTAAGTATTGAATGAGAAGAAATGCCATTTTTATAAATGTAATATATAAGTAATGAGAAATTGATTTGTAAAAAAAAAATTATATTAATTTTCATGCCCAGGAAAATTGTAGGCTTGATTAGACATGTAAAAAGGGGATTAAAGAAGAAAGCAAGGAATAAGTACGATTCATGTAAAATTTGATAGAGTTTAACAAGTTTTTTAACAAAAAATGCATTTGTGCAATTAATTTTCAACAACTGACGCTGAATATTTACTTATGCGCAATTCATTTGTTGACATTAGAATTCATAATTTTTTTTTCACAACCTTGAGTTTTTCCTTTTCCTTCTTTATTTCAGGGAATGTATTATGTTTTTCGTGTACATTTTGATTCTCAAAATAGCATTTTTGATTGCATATGTTAATATTCTTTTCGATCAATTTATCTGAAGGACAATTTTACAATGTCTTTAAAATGGGCCAAATTACCGATTTTAATTACCGAATAGCCTTTTGATTCTTATCTAAAATGAAAATGACGCAGAACTTTTTATGTTTCGCATGTTTTTTTATAAGATTTTCATATTTCACATAAAATAATTCATTACATGAAGCCCACGATGGAAAACAATTATTCCCCTACAGCAATATAAACTTACCGATCATTCCAAAACAAAACTGGCACACTATCATAAATAGGAAAGAAAATATCGCGTATTCGCTTAAAAGGATTATGTATATTCAGTAAAAATTTATTTAGAAAAGCCTTTTTGGAAAGTTTACACATATTAATTCGAAGGACATTTTCTTAGCCATGTCATTTCTTAGTCATTTCGTCCCAAGCCATAAGAAAAAACAAGAATAGAATACAAAATGAATTTATTATCAACAATCAGGTGCAAATATTGTTTCTTTTTGATAGAATCTTCGTGACGGTTCAATCATTTGTCGTATTAATGATCCAGATTATTAATCCCTGAGACTTCCCTTCGCAGAACGTTCATTCCAACTTAAACAGTTTCATTTATTTAAACCACTTTCACAAAAAGAAAGAATCAAACATGCAACAAAACTACAGTCCTGCATTGAAATAAAGGAAATAACATGTTAAAAGAAATATACCTTCTATGTTTCTAATATGATCATAAATCAAAAATGAATATCTTCTGTTTTCAAAAATGCATAAATCAACCGCTCCGCAATGAAATAAATATTGTTGTTTCATATATTTCGCTCAGAAGTTAAACTAGTGAAGGTTGGTATAACTGAGAATGATGCTAAAATTCTGTTTTAAATTGTATGTGTTAATTTAGAATGTTTTAAATTAATATGAAATAAAACTCTTTTTATTTCGTATTTAGTTTTAATGTCATAAACAAAAATTATTTCAGGAATTCACTGAATTATAATATATGCAATTTTTCAATCCCGAGAAATGCAATCGCGTCGTCATCAATTAATACCATTTCTAATATAAAAGATTTCCAAATAAAATTTAAAATATGGAATTAACGTCTTCATATGTAGAAGAAAACAAATATGAACAATGTGTAAGAGAGATTCGAGCTTTTAGATCGAAATATGGTATCATACTAATGTTTTAGACTTTATTCTTTAAAATTTTCTCTTAATTATATAGCAGCTATAACATGATTATAAACGAATGTATTTAATATCGCCCCAAACGACGTAAATATAAATTCAGTAACTAAAAAAATGAAAATTATTATAAGATACTTAAAACATTTCTAAAAATTCTTTAATATTAGGGTAATAATTATTTAATTAGGGTAATGTCAATAAAATGATTTTTTTTTAATTTTAAAGTCATGTAATATGGATTTTTTTCAAGAATGCACTTCTAAGTTATTGAGAAAAACCTAAAAATTTTGATTAGTAATTAATTAAATTGATTTAAAATTTGGAAAAAAAAACTTTTCCTTTTCTTTGCTACCTAAGAAACAACTATATGTCAAATTTGATATATCTAGATACTTCTAGAATGTTTTAAAAGATCGTTTATTATGCATCACAAAATTTAAGAACTATACACCAGCTCTGCCAATAACATCAGCACATTTTTAAACATTATTTGGTTCATATTCTTATATCAGCAAGAAAAAGATATTCCTATTTTCTTAATAATTATTAGAAATTGAAAGCTCATCATAGTTTATGGATTGTTTTAAATTCTGGTTAATCCAATGTTAGCTGTTTTTGCTCAATTGTAACTGCAAATGAAGCACATACTGAATTTTTTAAATTTGAACTTTTATGGAGAATATTGTTGCTCACACTGTTATTATATCAAATGTATTCCTTATGCTTTGTTAATTTATATTCTGTGTAATTTGAATGGTATATCTTCTTTGATACAACATATGTATTGATTTAATTCTTAGAAAATAGGATCTCCTCCTCCTTTAATTCCTTTAAATTTGAGATATATGTGTTATTGCAAAAATAATTTGTTTCCAAAATTTCTAGCCTATTCTAAATGTTTATGAAATGACTTTTGAAACTCCCTGTATGATGTGTACATCCTAGATTTATTTTAATATGATACCTTAACGAATACATCTGAACTTTCATTGAAAATAAATAAAAATAGTCGATTCGATTACTTATATTATTATAGAAATTTAAGTAATACAATTTTTTACGATGATTGTACTAAAAGGAAAAAAATATAGCAACTAAATACTACTTTACCTCTCAAAAATGCTTTCACTTATAAAATTTCCCAAAATTGAAAAAAAAAAATCTTATACTGGATTATTTGATCGTCAAGGATAAAAATGAAGACAACATTTCCAAGATTTGTAACCAAGTTTTTGTAAGACAATATCCAGAGCTACCTTAAACTTTGTCATCTTTTCTTTCGAGGAAATAAGTCAGAATGGCAACTAATTTATTTCGAAGTATACTACAAGAATGAAAATTCGAAAGTCAATATAAATTTTATTGATTATTATTTGCTTTTGGAGAGGATTTATAATTCTCTTAAAAGGATATTGTTGCACAAGCAATCTCGCAAAAATCCGAAAAAGAACTGCAGTGAACTGAGTAGTGATTGATGTATATAGATAGGCAGCGTGAGTGTATCGTGATGACTTGAAAATAACTATAACATTTGCTGTGTTGTGGTGTCTTTTGTGTTCATGTTTTATGCTTCTGTCAAATAAAGCAAATATTTTAAATAATGTGTCTGCTGGCACTGATGAATTATTTGATTCAAATGGTGAATGAAAATTTATGAAATCCACCTCTAAATTACCCTTGTACTGCTATACAATAAGATATTTAACTAAATTAAATTAGTATTTTATTGAATGCTTAAACATTAAAATCTTTTCCAGTACCTAATTCTTTTTTTAACCTCATCAGGCATAAATGATCAAAGCGATAAGAGTAAATTGCGTATATTCAAACAATTAAGATTCATACACTTTTAACCAATTTCATTTCATGAATGAATTTTAAAAAAAATAATAATAATAAAACATATGAATGAAATATTCCAATGATATCAATAAAAATATTTCATCTTTCCCACAATCGTTGAATTTTTTTATTTAACGAAAAAATAATTATTAATTAATAATTATTCACGAAAAAATAACAATTTAAATGTGATTTATTGTTTATAGGATTTTAAATTAGATTACTCCATTTAGATAAATAAATTTCATGAACAAAAAAAATCTGTTCTTTTTTATTTATTTCTTTTTATATGCTTTATTTTAATTCATCGAAATTTAACATTAAATAATTGGAAATATGTTTGAATTGAAAGGATGAACAATTTTTGAAAAATAATGGAATATGATTTAAAAATTTCATATTATTTTTTTTCTTGTTATCTTGAACAAAAAATTCTTTTGTTAAACTAGGGTAAGAAATAAATATGTTTAATAATTTATGTCATAGCATGAATGTATTTTATGAAGTGAATATGTTTACTGTAAATATATACCTAACTATTTTATAATACATTTAACTATTATTTCCACCCTCTTACAAGACTATTTTGCTTAGTTTCTTTAACAGTTTTTTTCACGCATATAGTATTTAAATATAGTAAATATATACATATAGCATTAATAAATGCTATTATATAATATTAAGATAGCTAATTTATGTTATGTGTGTTATAATAATTATTTTTTGATTTTAATACATTTGGCACATACAATAAAATTAATACATTTTAATACATTGGCTGTAGAAGCTTAAAATTATATTTTCTAAAATTTTAAAATTTTATGTTCACTGAAATAAATTAATTATATTATTATTTTTTCTAATATATATATATATATATATATATATATATATATATATATATATATATATATATATATATATATATATATATATATATATATATATATATATATATATATATATATATATATATATATATATATGAAGACAGGAAGTTAAAAATTTATCATGTAGTCTTTATCGAATCTGAGACGCACAACATTTTTCTTATGATAAATTGCATTTTGGCTTGAGTAGGGAATTTTGTCTTTCAAAAATTATCTGAAATCACTTTTGGTTCTTAAAATTTATCATTTATACCGCGTTTATATTAGTATAAATAAAGAGACTAATAAACTACAGATGATTCATAAATTAGCCTATTAAAGTTACATAGACGTTATCTCAAAAAACTGCTATGAAAGAGAATATTGCCTTTCTGAATATCTTTCTTTCTTTGTCCATATGTTAAAAAATTATAATGGAATTTGGTGTTTTCGTAGATATTATTCATATATTTTAAACCATTTTATCATGAGTATTCTTTGCAAGAAACTAAAAAGTAAAGAAACGACAAACTATTAATTTAACTTAATAAATTGAATGTCATTTGTTTCTTTTTGATTCTGTTTTAAACTTTTATCAGGTTGATCGAATACTTGTTATAGAAATTTCTAAAAATTTAAGCGAAAAACTGATTGATAATCTGATCTGCCTAGTTCATTGCAATAGTTTATAACAAGAGATACTTTCATGAAAATTAAAATATTCTAGTAACCAATTATGGTGGTAAGAAATTCTCTAATGTGTGTGCCAAATTAATCCACTGCAATTCTGAAGAAGAATCCTGCAGACGAAGTATCCGATACTTTATAATAGGAGAAAGATTTATATCTTTCCCCTATTTTTTTTTATCTTATTTTTTTATTTATGACTGTGCTCTTGAAAACTGTGTTTCACGTAACAAAGTTCACAGCCTTTTTCTTGAAGAAATATACGCATTCCCAATTACTCTGAGAGAAAGCACTTATCAATTTTATCTTTCCATGATCTGACTTTCTGTCCCGATTTCAAGGATATGTCGAATTGGGAATAATTAATTTCCGCTTATCATAATGTCTGCCACTTCATTTGAATGATCGTTAGAGGACTTGGTAATCGCTTTCTTAATGAAGCGAAATTAATTGATAAAGTTTGAGGAATCTCCCTTACCAATACTCTACAGCAGAAATTAGATGGAAATGGTGAAATTCTGGAGTAGTACAGCCAAAAATGGACGCCAATTAGAATGATCTGTCTATAACTAATTTGTATTTATTCCTGAAGGGGGGCTGGTTATGTCAAAGAAAGTTATTTGACATAATTTGTTTCATTACTATGAAATATGATGGAATTATATACTATTATACATAATTCCATAGTATTTGGATATTGAAAGAATTATTTTTTTGGAACTTACGGACCAGTTCTGTTTACCCAAATTCTGAATATCGATATTTGGTACACATTATGGTTTTTGTAACCCACCTAATTATAGCTCATAATAGTTTACTTTGTTTTCATTTAAACCAAGATTCTACTACGAATAGATAATATACTGGAATTATTTTGAACATAAACAGTATATTCACAAGAACTGCTCAAGTCACTATATTGGAAATGCAATAACATTTTAACATAAGTAACATTTCAGATATGTAGTTGTTCATGTAAGCACATGAAAATTCAATAAATGATAATATATATATATATATATATATATATATATATATATATATATATATATATATTGCTTGTTGGTAAGATCGTGCCTCCGGAATCGGAGTATTCTGTGTTATAAACTCGATTACATTGAAGAATTGACATTTAATTTGCATATAACAAGTTAAATTCATCTGAATTAAACGGCCCCCTGTCGGTGTGTGCAGAATTTTGGAGAGGAGCTGCCAGATGAAGCACCGTCCTTGTTATTTGAAAGTGGTTCAAACTTATGAAGTTCCTCCTAAAATAACCCTAGTATTATTTCAAAAAGGAATATTGATATAATTAAATTAAACTAATCATGTATATACATATGATGCAGTTAAATATAAAATGTGAATATTAACAAGATTTTGTATGTTTCCAATTTGAAATTCCTGATGAAAGAAAGGAAATTATTCGAAAGATGTATATCTGATATACGGATACCATGAGAAGGCAATTATCAACATTCTTGTGCTTTCACTGGAAACTATACGTCAGCTAAGATTTAGTGTTTGTAGAGGTGTATTACATCTTGTTATTTAATAAGCATATCGACAAACAATGAACGTGTAACCTATGCATGATTAATATGCATCGATTTCTTCCTGAGAGGATACATTAAAATCAGGATCTGTGTCTACTAAGATCAGGATTAAATTTCATTTAATCCGTTTGTTATTATTATTATTTCACAAAGAAAGAAAGTCCGCATAAAATGGATTCTAGTCAAAGAGCACTGTATCGTTGCTGATAAGAGCTATCATTAGAATATGAAAAATCAAAATATTTTTATTTAGGTAATACGACTTCCAATCAAATGGCCCATTTACGGAAAATTTCGCCTGTCTTTGATAGTTTAAAAAAAATCAGATGTTTCTTCAAGAAAAGAATTTAGACAGATTTACCTCAATAAAAGCCATGCTGTCAAAGCCAGTTTAAATTGGACAGAGCGATACTCAAGAGCGATCTTTAGCCCATGATTGTATGGTGTCAAATTTTATTTAATGTGAAATATTTAAGATTTTCTTGATAGTGTATGAAAATAACAAATGCTTATAGAAATGAAAAATTACCTGAATAAATAGTTCATTTTGCTGGAGAACTATGTGAAAATTTTCACGTGGATTTTTTTTTCAATGCTACTATTGCTACTTCCAAAGCATTATTACCGTTATTCAGTTTTGTCAGAAGGTAGAAGCTATTTTCGAATTCAGATAAAAATCTCGAATTCATTCATATCTACGAACTAGATTTTCTTCCTGAAAAATAGAAATATTCTATTGAGTAGGATACAGAAAATTGGAAGTGGAGTTTCATAGACATATTTCCAATATATTCCCATATCTCATCCCATCATTCCCATATCTTGAATCTAATACTCGCATCGACAGAAGAAATTTCATAAAATTACCTCAGATTTTTAATAATGTAACAAATAGCATTGTTTCCAGACTAAATTTTGTAAACTTTTAGTTTGCATTTTAAATTGATCAGATCACTATTTTATTTTACTGGCATAAATAACTTAAATTAAGTGATCATAATTAAATATTTATAGCATCTTAAATGTTCTATTTCATTTTAAAATTCTTTCGTATATTCAACTCATCCACTGATGATATTATATGTATCATCAGATAAGGCAGTAATTAAATAACTTGGGCACAGAATTAACTCATTAAAGCATTGCAAAAGAACTATATATATATATACACACACACACTTTTTACTATTGTAAAATGTTGATCATATTTCCTGCTTTTAGTGAAAAAATTGAAAATTCAAATTTATAAAATAAATATTTTATATTAAATGGAACAAATTTTTACATTACGATCCACATATCAGCGTGATTTACCAATAGAAGAATGTGCATCGTATGTATCCAATAGATAGTATGAATTATAATACAGAAAACATGTGTCATCAAAATACGCCAAAATGTTTTCAAGGTAAATTCATCTCCGATAATCTAACCCTTCTGAAGTAGTGCACTGTTTGTTTGCCTAAGAATCAAATTTATGAAATCCACCTCTAACTTACTCTTGTGCTGCTTTAAAATAAGCTATTTAACTAAATTAAATTAGTATTTTATTGAACGCTTAAACATTAAAACCATTTCCAGTACCTAATTCTTTATTAACCACATCAGGCATAAATGATCAAAGCGATAAGAGTAAATTGCATATATCCAAACAATTAAGGTTCATACACTTTTAGCCAACTTCATTTCATGAATGAATTTCAAAAAAATTAATGATAAAACGTTCTTAATAATTACCTAAGCAACATATTGAAGGAACAGTTGGCCAACAAGATCAGACAATTACGCGGCCGCTACTAGGGTTTCTCTTATATCAGCAATCAATACCTTTTTCGGGATCCCGTGAGTGTCTTGATCTATTGCAGAAGAGAGAAAAATAAGAGACTAGAAGGTAATAAAAGAGAAACAGAACAATCGATGTAACATGGATTAAGCATTTGGGAGGGAAGAAAGGTGGTTATTCCGAGTATTATCAGAAGGATATATTGCATTAAGCATACACTGTAGGGATTATTTTTATCTTCTATATTTTCGACTCGAATGTGTTTGATGAATAGCATTTGCAAAAAGAGACATATATCTTTAAACTCTCATCTTTAAAATTCATAGAAACTGTGTTTGCAAAAATTGATTGTTAAAGAATTTAAATTATATATATATATATATATATATATATATATATATATATATATATATATATATATATATATATATATATATATATATATATATATATATATATATATATATATATATATATATATATATATATATATAATAACGAAAAAATTTAGGAATTCATATAATTTTAAAAGCACAATAGAATGTTGATTAAATAATATTCTGATATCAGATTTGAAAGTTGGTAGTTTTATTTTTATTTAATATTTTAGATAAGAAGTTTTTACCATATACTTACTGATTTTATATAATACATGCCAGAATAAAGAATAATTGAGTAAAAATAACTCTACAGTAGTGAGATATATCTCAGATCAACTAAGCGAAGATAATCAAATACAAAGGATTTATTAATGCAAAACTCGAACAAATTACCCGCAGAGTAAAACCGTTGCTTTGGCACATAATCTGTAAACAAAATTTCGATTTGCTCCAAAATCAGAAATTGAAAAATTATATTTTAAGCAAGATAATAAAATGTTTTTATTAAAAAAAGTATTGTTTCATTCAATAGTTTGTAAAAGAAATTTCTACAACTTTCGCGAATTCCATTCAATTTCTTGCTGTTTTAAATCCAAAAAAATTTGTACTTGTAAAAATAAAACCATATCGAAGTACTTGTAGACTACCAATATATTAAGATCTAATGTAAAAATATTTTCTATCTTTAAATCTTTCTCTATATATATTATTGTGGAACGAAAAAACGAAATTATGATTTTTAATTTGGAATTGCGCGGAAAAGTTGCATTTTGGTGTAGATAAAATAAATTATAAATATGTGCAATATTAGAATACATCTTGAGGTGTCGCAAGAGCGTTAAAATTTCCTAAAATTGAAATTTTTGATAAATTTTAAAGTTTTTTTACGAAATAATCAACTTTGATTTTTAATTTGTAATAGAGTGAAAAAGATGCCTTTTAATATAGATAAGATAAATAAAAATCATTAAAAATATTAGAGTACTTCTTCAAGTGACACAAGAACGTTAAAGTTTCATAAAAACACACTTTTTGCAGCTTTTAAAGGATTTTTGCGTGCTTCGATTATGAAATAAAAAGTTTTTATTAGGCAATGCCATATGAATAAAAGTATACAAACAGTTTTACTATTGTACTGGCATGGCACTGAGTCGTCGCCGGAACGGTTGTTAGTGAAGTAAGGTAGAGATTTGTCTTCTTTCGGTGACAAGGACAGAGCTGGTTTCAAATCAATAGCTTTGTCCAGTTGAGTTGGCGTCTCCCCTCCGTCTATTGTGTAATTGATTTGTTAGTTTGTGCTTGTGTGCTTTGCTGTAAGTGAACATGATTCAACCTAAATAGGTGAAGACAAGACAAATATCGCAGTGTTCTATTTTTGGAAAATTTAGTGATCGGTTTGAAGTTGAACACACTACTAATGAATCTAGTGCTACTATTATATTAGACATAACTTCAAAAATGCTTCGGAGAAGGATCCTTCTGTAAACGAAATATGTGACACTTTAGTCCCATAACAGAACAAATATGGTCAAGAACTTCTATTCCCGTTGTTTCTAGCTAACGAATTTCATAAATGATAAAAGCTTATCATGCTAAATGCATTAATTTATTAAAAAGTTAAAGCAGAAAATGATCAGATGAGTTTAATTTCAACCTCACAAAATTTAGAGAAAAAGCTAAACGTTTATTTGATATTGCTGACGTATTTAAAAAAAGAGTCAGTTATGGAATAAAAGATTCTAAACGATCAATGCTCTAACAGGAAAAAGGTTATAAGTAATATTGATACTGCTACTACAAGCACTTTGAGGAAGAAAGAAGTAAGAAAGAGTAAAGAACTACAAAGAATAGTTAAATTTAATCATGAACGGGCAAAAAATATTAGCGCATCAGAAACGATTACTGGCGACAGTGACAAAGCTGAAGAACAACAATTTTCTTTACAAAAGGAGGCAAATCAACCAGATCCATCAAATAGACAAGAAGCGATATAACTACCAAGTTCCTGTGCGGTTTAATATTAAGTTAAAACGTTATACAGAAGGTATCTGAAGCTGAACTAAATAGTTTAGGGGACTCGGTTATCGACTTTCCCGGGCTTCCTTGTCACATGCAAACAATGAATGAAAAGAGTTGTGAGATTGGTGGCCGCATCTGATCAAAATGTCTGTGGTTCAATCGCAAGAAAAGGATACATAAGAGCAAAAATGGACTCACGTGTGAATATGCCAAAATTTAATTTAAAAAATGGTTTGAAGTAGCAGTGAAGTAGAAAGAAACATTTTGCAGCTGTAACATTTGTAATCATTAAGGATACAGAAGAAAAAAAAGCAAAATTGGACATAAACAATATTTTTTATTATTATTATACTTTGTAATTAATAATTTTTTCCAAATGTAATGCTTATATATGTATTTAAAATCATCTTTTGTAACATTATATGAACGAAAAATTCATAAAAATATTTTATGAAAGCTTTTCAATCTTTTTTACAAAATTTAAGCTCTTTTCGGTACCTCGAAATAATGTTGTATTGCAACCAGAATTTTTTAAAATTCTTTTTGAACCTAAAATCTAATTTATCATCACTATTGCCAAACTAAAATATAATAAAAAGTTTAAAAAGGCCGTTTTTAAAAATTTCAATTTTTTACAAATTTCAAGCTCATTATGGCACCTTAAGATAATATAATATTGCAACCAAATTTTTTAATATTGTTTTTAAACCTTAAAAGCGATTTTTCATCTCTATTATCAAAGTAAAATCTAAGAAAATTTTTTAAAGGCCCTTTTTAAATATTTCAATTTTTCGATTTTTTTTACAAATTTCAAGCTTTTTGCGGCAACTCAAGATAATGTAATATTGCAAAAAAAATTTTTAATATTGTTTTTAAGCCTAAAAGGCGATTTTTCCGCACTATTACCAAAGTAAAATCTAAGAAAAATTTTTAAAGGCCCTTTTTAAAAATTTCTATTTTTTCGATTTTTTTTTTACAAATTCCAAGCTTTTTGCGGCATTTGAAAATAATGTAATATTGCAACGAAATTTTTTAATATCGTTTTTCAACCTAAATTGCAACTTTTTCGCCCTATTACCAAACAAAAATCTAAAAGTAAATATTTTAAGATCATTTTTTTCCACCCTAATATATATATATAAAATATATATATTTAATATATATATATATATATATATATATATATATATATATATATATATATATATATATATATATATATATATACATATGCCCTAAAATGTGAAATGTATTAAAATTAAAATGGAGAAAAGAAATATAAATTAACTATGATCAAAATGATATTTGATTAAGAAATTTTAATTTTACAAACTTATCAAAGAAAATTTTAATATATACTTACGAATTATTTTTTGTCTTCTGTTTTCCATTTCTTAGTAATAAGGCAAAAATGCAGTAAGGCACGGTTACTTGCCCAAAAATGCATTTTACTATATATAAAATGGATGCAAATATACATCTGAAATACATTGAAAATAAAATAAATTTCGACGATATATTCGGATATAACTCCATAGTTGATGCATTTTGTAAATTGCACTTTTGCGAAAAACAGTTTGTCCTGAAAAATTGCGAGTCAAAATTAATTTTCTTTAAAGAAACATGTCAACATGCACGATTTAATTTTGTTTCTAAGGCATTTAATTTCTGAGTATCTTTATTGAAATTTTTTGTTGTTTTATTTCTGGTAGGGCAAGGAAAATTTATGAACAATACCCTGTTTGGAGAAAGTTTGGAATAAATGTTTGAAAGTAATATTCATATAAAGATGCTCCCAGTTTTTTTTAACTGAAATATAATTTCATATATTTCATTATAAAATTGCACATTAAACCCAAAGCCAGATATGAGTTGCAACTGTGAGAGTCACAATGTACACATGTATGTCTTGACCACAGCATATATGTTTGTGCTAGTAAATTTTAATACTTAAACAATATATGATCACAAAATTTAGTGCTGTTATTTCTCCAATATTGGTGTAAAATATTTAAAGTATACTAATCCACATAATCTTAAAATATCAGTGATCGGAAATTACATGTTCTTAGTAAAATTAATTGTGTTTTTTTTTCTTTTTGATCTAAATAAAGAGAAAAATTGGAAATTATTTTAAGGATTTTCATTTTAAAAATATTAATTAAAAATAGAATTAAAAATTTCCAAATTAAAAGTAAAATATCTGCTGCTTTAAGAATGTATTATTCCTATTTGATAAATTTACGAAAGCGATAAAAAGAATATAGCTGCTTGGATTTTTGTATTAGGGTCGCCTTCTTTGCGAAAATAGATGATTTAGAAAAAATGAGGCTACATACATGTAATAAAATAGAGTACTAAAAACTATAATAACGGGAATTCATATTAAATCAGACAAAAGAATGCAAATTGAAACTATACCTCAATTTAATCCTGATTTTGTTTATATTTGCAAGTTTAAACTCCTATTTTTTTAAAAAAGATTATGTTTGAACTTCATTTAGATTTCCTTTTGTCAAATGTAATATAATGAAGAGATGCTCTTTGTTTAAAATTCAATTATAGTTAAATATTTCTATTCTTTTATATATTACATTCAATAACCTTTAATTCAAGTATAATTTTAATAGTTAATACTAATTAATTCCATGACGTATCTAGTAGAAATATGATTTATATTTTAGCTTTTTTTTTTTGACATTCGATACTATTTCAAATGTTAGAACAAAATCAATCTGCTATAAAGTTTTTTTTAAAAAAACTATCCAGCCATTTATTTTGAATTTAAATCAAATGTTACAATTCAATTTATTTTTGTTCGAAAGAGTTCGAATTTGTTCGAAAAATAATTTATGTTGGCATCTAGCATCTTTAATACAAATGAAGTTTCAAAATTTATCGGCATATTTATCGTGATATCTGTAAAATGAAATGTTTTTTAAACATATTTAAAGGCAATATGATTATTTTTTTTGTATTTATTAAAATATAATTATTTATTTATTCTAATAACTACCAACTGATGTTTAAAATTTGTTTGATGAATTTTTAAATGCATGGAACAACTCAAAAATCAGATATTTAAACTATCAAACATATTCCTCTATATTGATATAGAAATATTTTATTTTGTCTGTATTTTTCAATACTTAATATCCTAATTGAAGCGTTGGAACAGAACTCTATCAGTGGGTCGAGTTTGAAAGTTGAAATTGAAAAAAAAAGACAAACTCGCTGTGCAAAAATGCTTACAGCTTTGGTGGTCTGTATCAATTGATTTTCCGATAAATGCGAACTTTAAGTAGTCTGTATCGATTCATTTTCCTCCGTCTGCATTAAGAAGCTACTATTTGTTTTGGTCTTTGAAACATCTTTTACTAAGATTTGGATCTTAAGATTGTAGACCTTGAAGCTATTGAACCCTGATATATAAAGAAGATTTCATGGGTGTATTAACAGGAAAAGATTGAGTTATCGACTACAAAGAAATGAACAGCAAACACACAATCACATATACATTCCCATTTTTCAAGATAGAGATATTTTGAAGCAAATCGTAAAACTAGAAAATCAAATCAGTATATGTCTTAAAGCATTTCATTTAATAATCAATCGTTGAACCTATGAATGAAAATAATGAATATTCAGATGTTTTGCAGTTCATCTCTGATAAAATGATAATTCTTAGAAGGGTTTTAAACACTGATGCCTTCAGTTGCAAGAAAATTATCTTAATATGTCTTATTGATATGGGGCCTGTTTCGATAAGAAAGTTGGCACAATTGTCAGAAGTTAGTAAGCAACATAATCAAAAAGTCTGGGATTTAGTGTTCGATTTATTATCTGTATAATATTCTTCATCAGAAGCTCTTTCAAATTCCTATGAAATAAAATCTTCAACTCTTCATATTTCAGAATAATATACCAATTGTAATATTTTAAATTTATAAGAAAATAATCATACGTGTGGTCTTTTAAAATCGAGACATTTCAAGTCTAATATTGCATAGATCAAAACAAAACCCACGTATACATGACACACCCCTTGCGGAGAGCAAACATATATATATATATATAAATATATATAAAAAAAAAATATATATATATAAAAAACTGAAGAAATAAACAATATCAAGTTACTACCAAAATAAATAAGTCATTCAAATGGCATATCTGATTTCCTGTTTTATGATTCAAAGTTAAATACAAAACATGCCTAATTGTGCAAATATTGAAATAATATCAAAAAAGAAACACTCATGCTGATCATTTTTGCCATAAGGTTGCTATTACAAGCTTTAATACAAAATAAATCATTCGACTTTATTTCAGGTTTCTTCATTAAAAAGTGATTTACAGAAATGATCTTTTACATTCCCAGTTATTTCTCTTAAGAAAAAAAATGAAAAAATGCTTTAGATCATTATTTACTGCTACCATTTTTTGAAATGAGAAAGGCTGATCTCTCATTCATCTACATTCTTGACTAATGGACTCATTTTTTTTTCCATTTCTAATTGTGTTCTTAAAATGATTCCATTAAAATTGCACTTCGTCACTGACTGACATATATTAATTTCGACTTTTAAATCTATATTTCTATTAATCAAGTTGATTGCTTTTTTTTCAGAGAAATGTTTGATGATTCCAATTCCCTAATCCATTATTCATAAGGAAATGTCTTTATAAAAAGAAAGCATCATTACTGATGTAAACCAGTGCTCTAAGTAGATCATACGAATATTTAATTTTTCTGAATGCGCATATTAAAAATCTATATGTTCGTAATTAAACAAATTAAATGATTTTTTTGTGTGTGTTTCTCTTTTTAAAGGGGAAAGGAAGGTAATTAGATGGTTTGTACCTCAAGCTATCATAAAAAATGGTGTCATTTTCTTGCAGATTTCAGAAGACATGGGAAATTAAATTCAACTTATGTTAATTAAAGAAAAAGTAAAAAAGTTTTAATATTAAAAAATCGTTTGCTTTTAGAGCCTTATGTGTTAGAAGGTAGTTCTGTACGTGACAAGAATCAATCAAACTTTAAAACTTTATATTTGCTTTGCAGTTATTTTAAAATTTTAATATTTTATACTTTAATATTCAGCCTTTTTTCATTGTTTTTTTTATTCAAGGAATTTTTTTGATATTCAAAAAATTCGTAAACATATTATTGTTTTTATTAAAAAGGCAATTTAATAAATATGTTGAACAGTATACATAAGATTATATTTTAATTGAAGATATACATATATTGAATATACAAACTCACATTTTATGAACGATAAGTTGTTATCCGTAACTAAAGATTAATGGATAATAAAGTAAATTATATTCATATACTGATGCGTGACAAAAAGAAAACCATTTAAGAAAATGAAACGCGCTAGTGCACTTATTTTATTTGTTAATGTACAGGTGATTATAATTAAATTTACGATTCCAAAAATCGATGATTTTAAAACTACTGGTTAGAATGACTTGATATTTATCAGAACAATCGTGAGACAATAAAATGTTGTTTGGAAAAAAAAATAGTTCCAAAATGTACCGATAGAATGCGCTTTCAGGGTTCACATTGACGAATTACTTATACGTGACATGCGCACTGCAGACATAACTGCCATAAAAATGCAGAACACCAGCTCCTTACCTGAATTGCTCCTTCATCATGACTCTGACTATTAAGGATTGCTCTCTGCCCTTGAAGTTTTTTATAAGAAAGATGATTGTGCCCTTGCAGCTATCAGGAAGTTTCGGACATTAAAATCCATAAAATCGGGTGAAATAACCATTTTTGATCTGTGAAAAATGATTGCTAAATTCGAAGAGACCGATTCATTTGACGTGAAACGGGGTCGAGGAAAGAAACCAGTTTCGGCAGCGACGGTGGAAGATGTAGTTACAGTATTACAAGAACAGTCTAACAGTGATGTTGGAATCAACAATGCACGAGGAGATGGTTTAAAATTGGAAAATACCGATCATACGAAGCATCTTGCTCTTTTATCTGTACAAGCTAACTCATGTGCAGCAGTTGCTACCTGCTGACCTGGAAGCACGTGAATCGCTTGCACTATTATTTTTTGCCCAGATTGAAGTGGACAACAGATTATCGTCGGAACATTCTGTGGTCTGAGAAAGCCCACTTCCATTTACACGGTTCTGTAAATGCAGGATATGGACGATCGAGAATCCGTTCCAGCTACAGCCATTACATCTTCAGTATGAAAAAGTCACTGCATGGTGCGGAATAACGGCAGCGTCTATCGTCGATCCGTTTTTCTTCGAGGAGATCACACCTGCGGGTCCCATTACCTGCACCGTTATTGACAAGCGGTATGAAGTACTTTTGAGTAACCATGTCCATCCGGCAATTCAGCAGCGTCAGTATGTGGATCGCACAATATTCATGCAAGATGGCGCTCCTTCGCACATTGCTACTCCTGTGAAGCAGCTACTGAGTGCTCATTTTGGAGATAATAATGTCATAAGCCTCCATTTTCCAACAACTTGGCCGTCTCGTTCCCCCGACTTCAACCCGTGTGATTTTTGGCTTTGAGGGAATTTGAAGAATGTTGTTTGCAGCTGGCGGAATGTGAATGTAGCAGACTTGAAGACAAGCATCATACACCACATTCATTGTATCAGTACAGATACTCTCCGATATGTTGTGGAGTATGCCGTTTTGAGCTTCCAGTTAGTAGCGGAACTAGCCGGAGAACATATGGAGCAACTTATGCTTTAACCACCCATCAGTAAAGTGTTTGTTCCATGAAGCATTTTTTTTTGTCAGTATCACTGCTGTCGCTATAAACTTGTATTCTTGCCTTATCGCTAATAAATTTCTAGTAAATCCCTGCAGTCTATTGTTTCCTTTCGGCTAACAATATTCCTATATTTAACAAATCCATTTTTTTCTTCTTTCTGACAGCACCATCTGTCGACACATTTAGTAACTATTTTTTTCTCTAAACAAAATTCCATTGCCTCACAATTGTTCTGCTCAAATAGCTATCAATCCTATCAATAGTTTTAAAATCATCGATTTGTGAAATCGTAACTATAGTTATAATGACCCTGTATATACGTTAAAGACTCCGAATCAATTAATTGCTTGTAAGATAAAACATAGCAGATGGATAGAATAGGTTCAGAGAGAATCCAAATCGTATATTCTGCGATATTTTGTTAAAAAACATTTATAAAAAGTAATAAACTAATTATGGTTGAATACAAATATTTCAGTGCTATCAGGGTAACTACTTTTCAGTTTTTCTGTAGTTTCTCCATTTTAGAATATTGATAGTTGCTAATTTGATAATGTTATAAAATTTTCCAGTATATAATTATTACGTTATATCTTCTTGAATGAATTCAGTTTTTATTATGTAAAATAGAGGCTGATTTCTTTCTCTCTTTAGCAGGAATTGGGCCTTGGAAACTCAATTAACCTTAAAGTATTAAAATAGTAACAGGACAAATTTATTTGAAATTCCTCTTACATTTTTCACAAAAAAATTCAAATATTTTTCAAAGTAGAAATAAAATTAATTGTCATGTAATGAATAAATATTCATTGAAATAATGAAACTACTATGTAAGTAACATAAAAAGGCGTTGTAAAAATGCTTGCAAATCCTTTTTTTTACTATCCTTTCAGGGATGACGGTAAAATGGGTAAAATATTAAACGAATCAAAAAAATTATTTTCAATACAACAAAGAAAACAAGTTAGCATTAAACAATCAGATAAACAAATTAGTATAATAAACAAAGAAAATAATATAAAAAAATAAATTATGTTGGAAAAATATAATTGAAAGTCATTTCCAGTGAAAAATATAAGCAGAAATTCTTCATGGCAAAGAGAAACTGCCATCCCATATAAATATGATCAATACTTTTATCTGGATGTTTGGGCATATTGTCTATTTCATTTTTGACTTTATCTCTTTGCCCACCCTAAATAGGAATGGGGAAATCAATAAAAGATAAGAGGCATCTCGGAAGGGGAACATAAAAACATGAATCCTGAAATCCATTTTTATTATAGTCTGATACTAGAACGGCGGGAGGTTATCAAATTTTCAACTGCTGATACTTATCTAAGATTCCCTTATACGGCTTTTCTTGGTTAAGACATATCGAGGGAGAAAAGATTTTTCTACGAATCCTCAAGTGGTATCCATCCGCAAGATATTTCGATTCAGATTTGCTTAATCTTTCAGGAATCGACAGAAGTCTTCATAAATATGTTAAGCCCTTCATAAGTTGAATTGTCCCAAAAGTGAACTTTTTCTTGATGTTGACTGAAATTTACTTTATACCTGCGTTTCAGATTCATATGACACTAGCTGGTACATAAATCTGCCTCAGCAGAAGAAATATTTTTGCAAATATAATTTGAAATAACTATTTTGCATAAGTGGAAATTTATATATATATACTTACAGATTATATATATATATATATATATATATATATATATATATAGATAGATATAGATATAGATATAGATATAGATATAGATATAGATAGATAGATAGATAGATAGATAGATAGATAGATAATCCATGCTATGACTTCAGCCATTTCTAAGTGAAAATTGAAAATGTTCTATCAATAAATTGATGGCATCCAAAGCTCACTTCCTTAATAAATATATATATACAAGTATATACTCTGTATATATTTATACTCTATATATATTACGCTTTGTATATTCATATTTTATAATCCACGCTATGACTTGAGCCATTCCATGCAGTTTTAAAGTATTGAACTACCATATTGAATTGAGGCCATTTAAAGCTCTCTTCATTAAAAGAAATTATACTTTATTAATTGAGTAAAAAATAAAATTAAATTGAAATGAAATCTACTATTGTAAATTTCAAATTGTCATGTGATTTTTAAGTCATTATTTGACATAATTAATTTAAATCATTAACCAGTTTAAACCGGTTTGAAACAATCACTTGACTTATCTATCGGTCTCTACCCCTTTGTCTCTCTCTCTCTCTCTATATATATATATATATATATATAATGATAATTTTTAAAAACATTCATTTGTAATTTTTCTAGCTGTATTTTTTTTTTTCTGGAGCTCGACTGATTTTGAGATGAAATAACAGCTATGATGTCATATTCCATGTCAACATTTTAAAATCGCATCTGATGTCAAAGAAGCACACATAATAATAAAGCTAAACTGGTAAAAGCATGCCAACCTTTGAAAAACGCATCTGCTTTCAAAGAATCATACATAATAATAATGTAATACTGGTAAAATCTGGTAAAACATATATGCGATTAAAAGATGATGATGAAAATTGCCATTTAAGCTTTATTCATTGCCTACGAGATTTCGAGCATCAATATTCATTTCCTAAGCGATTTCGAGCTTCAAAACGCCCTAACCAAAACAACATCATGTTCTCACATGATAATAAAGCGTATATCTTTTTCAACTGCAAAAATACTTAAAATAGTTTTTGGATACTTTCTACAAAGATACTTTTTGATGGCATATTAATGAGGAATTGGGAGAAATTTTTCTGAATCTTTATAGAATTAGAAATGATGTGAGCATTGGAGATCAGATTAAAATGTAATGTTCCAAGGCTCAAATTTCTGGTTTATTTTGTGTTTTCAGCCCGAAATGTAAAATAGGTGAAAGCTATTAAAAAAAAGATTTTATGATTTAAATTACAATGGATCTACCTCCTTCCATTCAAAAAAAATTTAAGTAATTATTTTAGAAGATTGTTGGTAAACAAAAATTGAAATATTTGACTTATAAACATTATGGTTTCCATAAACACTTTTATAAATTATGACTTGTTTCTTAATTGAAAGAAATAGTATTTATTGATAAATCTTTCACTTCCTGATTTGTTGGAAATTTTGTGAAATCCCGCATTCTCTATGATAATATACTATTTAATACTATAAAATTCTCATTATCATTTTATGAAATAATTTTTAAAATTTGATTATCTACCTGAAATTTAAGTTTGCATTTCAGGAAAGGAATTAGATAATTTCAGGAAAAAAAAGCTTCGCAGAAGGTGCCATGATATTTTCGATAATGAATCATAATTTAAATGTCCAAAACGAAGCTAATTAAAAAGGCTTTCTATAAAATGTGTTAAATTACGAAATTAACTTCAAATATAGCTTTTTTAAACGTATCCATCGTTTAAATTACATTTGCTGAATCTAAAAGTAGCGAATCGTCATCTGATAATATTTACTAGCGTTCAAAATCTTTTGCTGTTTTATCGCCCTAGATACATTAAATTTCCTACAATGAACCGACTAAGCGTCCACCACGTTAAACCGCTCAGCAAACATTTCGTCTCTGCCCTCAAACCTTTCAATCTTTAAACTAATTAGAAATAGCAGTTTAAATCAAATAAGCGACTGCCGAGTAGGCTATGACACTGAGTAACCGACATATCCCCAGCAGTTTTAAGTATATATATATAATTAGTTATTTTATTTTATAAGCGACGTTTCAATTCATGATTTAGCATTTTATTTTTCAGTTTTCAGTATTCAGGAGAAATGTAGAGAAAGTGGTATGCATCTCTTCAACGAGAGAATATTTAGAAAAAAATAGCACAATCTGCGAATGCGTGGTAACAAAATACATTCAAATCGTTATCAAAATACATTGAGAGTCTCACGTGTCTGAAATATGAACATAAACAAAAGATGAATAATATTTATTGATAAATGTGATTTAAAAAATTTAAAAGTCCTACTAATTTATATTTTCATAAATAAGCTCAACATTAACATCCTTGTATTAACATTTATTTTAATCTGGCAGTTCCTTTCGGTTTACCTTTTTTATTACTCAGCCGCCATTGAGTAAATCTTTAAAAACAATAGTAAAGTTTAAAATAGAAATTACTGAAAACATTTATTTTGAAGTTTAATTTTTCATTAAAATTAATTAAAGCATAATATTTACTTTGTTATAGAATTTGTTTTGTTAAAATTTATTTGATACAGCTATAATGTGCGAACATTCCTGAGAATGGTACATATTACTTCTTATAAGAATAAAAATTTTGTTACTTATTTATATGAATAAAAACTTGGAAAATTGTTGACCAATTATGTGAGATAATCGTTCTAAGAGAAAAATAAAAATTTCCTGTAGACATTGTCCTTTTTCACAAAATTTGTCACATAAAATAATTTTGCAATAAACTTTATTATTTATTATTTCTTATAAGTTTTGCAACTGCAACAGAGAGAAAGGAGATGGCAAATTTTCTAACATCTTAATTGCAATTTCACTATTTCTAAATTTACAAACTAAAATAAAGTAATTTAAAACTATTTTAACTTGCAAGAATTCATTGAAATCAATAGATTTTAAGAACTATTCTTGAAATTTAATTGAATTAAAACGCAAAGACATATCGGAAACAAAGTGTGGCACCAATTGAGATGTCAGAAAAATTAATCAAACATTTGAATTAAATTGACTGTAATTTCCCTTTACATTAGAAGATTTATTTAAATGAAAGCAAAATTCATATTATGTAAATAATTTTTTTAAATCTTTATAATTTCAGATTTTCAATTACCACTCTTAGAACAATTTCGGCATGAAATAATTAAATGCTCTCCACTTTAAAATTTAACAAAATCTTTTATGAAGAGCATTTCCACTTTTTCAAACTTTTCGTTTTGGAAGATTTTTTTACTTTGTTTTTTCAAAATGCAATGGTAGATCTATATCAAGATTTTTTTCCCACTCCAAATGGTTTAAACTGGAAAAGAAGTTCTACATTTAGAAAAGGAAAGAAGAAAGAATAAAAGAAGCTTAAATACATAAAAAAAACACGTGACCGGAAGGTAAACGATTGAGCTACCTACAGAAACATTTCTTTTCGAATTTAACCTCTTGTATGTCATTCAGATACTATGCTCAAGTTTTTTTCGCAGCTGAAAATAATATTGCTGAAGTTTTTGAAATTTTCTCCATTCTTCATGAAATTTTCTCCTTTATTTCGATATAAAACCAGTGTTCAGCTACTTTTCAAATTTCTCATTTAAAAGTCTATTTCAGCATCTTAAAAAAGAATGTATTTTCCACTATAATTTGAAGCAAATGAAATATACTTATTTATACACACGCATGTAGCTGAAAACTAAATTATTTTTTCCATAGAAATAGATATGAAGAAAATTATTGAAATTTAAGAGAATTTTTTTTTAATATATTATTGGACAGTATTGTGAAATGTGATACCATTCACTAAAGTAAGAATTTATCTATAAAAATAGTACTCCATTTAAGTAAAAAGAGACTTATTTATACACACTCATGTAGCTGAAAACTAAATTATTTTTTACATAGAAATAGATATGAAGAAAATTATTGAAATTTAAGAGAATTTTTTTTAATATATTATTGGACAGCATTGTCAAATGTGATACCAATCACTAAAGTAAGAATTTATCTATGAAAATAGTACTCCATTTAAGTAAAAGGAGACTTATTTATACACACTCATGTAGCTGAAAACTAAATTATTTTTTACATAGAAATAGATATGAAGAAAATTATTGAAATTTAAGAGAATTTTTTTTAATATATTATTGGACAGCATTGTCAAATGTGATACCAATCACTAAAGTAAGAATTTATCTATGAAAATAGTACTCCATTTAAGTAAAAAGAGACTTATTTATACACACTCATGTAGCTGAAAACTAAATTATTTTTTACATAGAAATAGATATGAAGAAAATTATTGAAATTTAAGAGACATTTTTTTAATATATTATTGGACAGCATTGTGAAATGTGATACCAATCACTAAAGTAAGAATTTATCAATGAAAATAGTACTCCATTTAAATAAAAAGAGACTTATTTATACACACTCATGTAGCTGAAAACTAAATTATTTTTTACATAGAAATAGATATGAAGAAAATTATTGAAATTTAAGAGACATTTTTTTAATATATTATTGGACAGCATTGTGAAATGTGATACCAATCACTAAAGTAAGAATTTATCTATGAAAATAGTACTCCATTTAAGTAAAAAGAGACTTATTTATACACACTCATGTAGCTGAAAACTAAATTATTTTTTACATAGAAATAGATATGAAGAAAATTATTGAAATTTAAGAGACATTTTTTTAATATATTATTGGACAGCATTGTGAAATGTGATACCAATCACTAAAGTAAGAATTTATCTATGAAAATAGTACTCCATTTAAGTAAAAATAGACTTATTTATACACACTCATGTAGCTGAAAACTAAATTATTTTTTACATAGAAATAGATATGAAGAAAATTATTGAAATTTAAGAGAATTTTTTTTAATATATTATTGGACAGCATTGTGAAATGTGATACCAATCACTAAAGTAAGAATTTATCTATGAAAATAGTACTCCATTTAAGTAAAAAGAGACTTATTTATACACACTCATGTAGCTGAAAACTACATTATTTTTTACATAGAAATAGATATGAAGAAAATTATTGAAATTTAAGAGAATTTTTTTTAATATATTATTGGACAGCATTGTGAAATGTGATACCAATCACTAAAGTAAGAATTTATCTATGAAAATAGTACTCCATTTAAGTAAAAAGAGACTTATTTATACACACTCATGTAGCTGAAAACTAAATTATTTTTTACATAGAAATAGATATGAAGAAAATTATTGAAATTTAAGAGACAATTTTTAATATATTATTGGACAGCATTGTGAAATGTGATACCAATCACTAAAGTAAGAATTTATCTATGAAAATAGTACTCCATTTAAATAAAAAGAGACTTATTTATACACACTCATGTAGCTGAAAACTAAATTATTTTTTACATAGAAATAGATATGAAGAAAATTATTGAAATTTAAGAGAATTTTTTTTAATATATTATTGGACAGCATTGTCAAATGTGATACCAATCACTAAAGTAAGAATTTATCTATGAAAATAGTACTCCATTTAAGTAAAAAGAGACTTATTTATACACACTCATGTAGCTGAAAACTAAATTATTTTTTACATAGAAATAGATATGAAGAAAATTATTGAAATTTAAGAGACATTTTTTTAATATATTATTGGACAGCATTGTGAAATGTGATACCAATCACTAAAGTAAGAATTTATCAATGAAAATAGTACTCCATTTAAATAAAAAGAGACTTATTTATACACACTCATGTAGCTGAAAACTAAATTATTTTTTACATAGAAATAGATATGAAGAAAATTATTGAAATTTAAGAGAATTTTTTTTAATATATTATTGGACAGCATTGTGAAATGTGATACCAATCACTAAAGTAAGAATTTATCTATGAAAATAGTACTCCATTTAAGTAAAAAGAGACTTATTTATACACACTCATGTAGCTGAAAACTAAATTATTTTTTACATAGAAATAGATATGAAGAAATTTATTGAAATTTAAGAGACATTTTTTTAATATATTATTGGACAGCATTGTGAAATGTGATACCAATCACTAAAGTAAGAATTTATCTATGAAAATAGTACTCCATTTAAGTAAAAGGAGACTTATTTATACACACTCATGTAGCTGAAAACTAAATTATTTTTTACATAGAAATAGATATGAAGAAAATTATTGAAATTTAAGAGACATTTTTTTAATATATTATTGGACAGCATTGTGAAATGTGATACCAATCACTAAAGTAAGAATTTATCTATGAAAATAGTACTCCATTTAAGTAAAAATAGACTTATTTATACACACTCATGTAGCTGAAAACTAAATTATTTTTTACATAGAAATAGATATGAAGAAAATTATTGAAATTTAAGAGAATTTTTTTTAATATATTATTGGACAGCATTGTGAAATGTGATACCAATCACTAAAGTAAGAATTTATCTATGAAAATAGTACTCCATTTAAGTAAAAAGAGACTTATTTATACACACTCATGTAGCTGAAAACTACATTATTTTTTACATAGAAATAGATATGAAGAAAATTATTGAAATTTAAGAGAATTTTTTTTAATATATTATTGGACAGCATTGTGAAATGTGATACCAATCACTAAAGTAAGAATTTATCTATGAAAATAGTACTCCATTTAAGTAAAAAGAGACTTATTTATACACACTCATGTAGCTGAAAACTAAATTAATTTTTACATAGAAATAGATATGAAGAAAATTATTGAAATTTAAGAGACATTTTTTTAATATATTATTGGACAGCATTGTGAAATGTGATACCAATCACTAAAGTAAGAATTTATCTATGAAAATAGTACTCCATTTAAGTAAAAATAGACTTATTTATACACACTCATGTAGCTGAAAACTAAATTATTTTTTACATAGAAATAGATATGAAGAAAATTATTGAAATTTAAGAGAATTTTTTTTAATATATTATTGGACAGCATTGTGAAATGTGATACCAATCACTAAAGTAAGAATTTATCTATGAAAATAGTACTCCATTTAAGTAAAAAGAGACTTATTTATACACACTCATGTAGCTGAAAACTACATTATTTTTTACATAGAAATAGATATGAAGAAAATTATTGAAATTTAAGAGAATTTTTTTTAATATATTATTGGACAGCATTGTGAAATGTGATACCAATCACTAAAGTAAGAATTTATCTATGAAAATAGTACTCCATTTCAGTAAAAAGAGACTTATTTATACACACTCATGTAGCTGAAAACTAAATTATTTTTTACATAGAAATAGATATGAAGAAAATTATTGAAATTTAAGAGACATTTTTTTAATATATTATTGGACAGCATTGTGAAATGTGATACCAATCACTAAAGTAAGAATTTATCTATGAAAATAGTACTCCATTTAAATAAAAAGAGATTATGAAAAATGTAAACGTTATTTGAATTTGAAAATTTCAGTACTCGTTCAGTACTCGGAATTAGACCATCAATAATTTAAAAAGCTCACATAAAAAAACTTCTAAAGTAAAATCATAAGATTTATGTTAATGAATAAACTTATCTATTTTAAATATATTTTTATATAGAATTTCATATGCGCTGTTGTTTTTTAAATACATTGTTGTTTTGCAAATACATTTTTATTCTTTATTTGTTTTTAAATACATTTATGTTTTCTTTTTTCTTTGGGTTCAAAATATTGTTATTAAATTTGCTTATGTTTATTTCTACTGTTTCAAACAAGATACGCAAATTTCTTCTGTAATCTTTAAAGCAAAGACCGTTTTTAATGAATTCAAACATCTTTATTCGGTAATCAAATATCCAGATTTAATTTAATGCATTAAATAATTGATTATGTATAAATTTTTTTGCCTAAAAATTATGGGAAATTCTAGAGAAAACATTTTATTTTATCTCCTCTCTTATTTATATTAAAGATACTTAACTAATCTCATAATAGTTTTTAAGTTGCTCTTCTTTTCTAGTTAGTTCTATTTCCTGTTTCGAGAACAATATAAGTATGCATTTCAATTCATTTGTTAAATACAGAGAAATAAATTAGAAAAAGTAAATTTCTAGAAAAATATTTGTTAGAAGTACGGAAATATAAATCACCCCGATTTATTTTAAAATTAATATGCTACATGAATCCTTTCATGTTCTTATTTCGTTAATTTCTGTTCTTTCTCCAATTGCAAGCTTATACATAATATACTTGCATATTTTAGGAAATATATAAATATACTTTCCTTTGCCATTTGAAAAGTATGCTCTTAATATTTCCCCAAGTATGGTTCTAAAGAAAGACTATATAGGAATGCTTCTTCAGCTTCGTTTATAAATTACTAATTGCATAGTTTGTTTTCTTAATTTTCAGCAAACCAAGGTACTGCATAGGCGAGTCTCATTGCACATATTTGTAAATGTTTGTAGGAGAAAGATATTAATTATTTGATATTTCCGAAACAAGGTTTTTACTAAATATAAGAAAGTTCATTCCTGTTAAAATTCTAGAACTGAATTCTTCACAAAAATATAACTTCAAATATAGTAATTTCCTGAAATAACATTTATTTCTTTCGTTCTAAATGCTCAGGACAAGATATTACAAAAATGCTGCTTAGTGCTGAGCTTGATGGTGTATTCCCAAGAAAATTATGGCAAATGATTTAAGCCATTCTTGTAAAAGATCGGTGTGTGAGTCGCGAAATTCTATCATGGCAGTCTCATAGTGTCATATAGACGCTTTATTTAAATATCAAATCTAGACATATATAGATCACTAAGATCTCGTACAGTTCTTCACAAGCCAAATCGTCCAGAATATGCAGTATGGACGTACATTTGACCAATTTTTTTTTATTTAGCATTTACTGTATCCTCTGCAGCTTTGGATCCGTTGATGCTTCTGTTCAGTACAATCAGTGACGCAGTAATTTATGTACAAAGAATCGTTGTCTTATTTTTTCCAATAATTGACAACATGAAAAGGTGGAGCGTCATTATATCAACAATATTACGCTCCTATAGAAAAAGAAAAGGAAATAGAGATCCCTCATTTCGATCATTGAAATTTTACAAGAATAACTTAAATAGATTTTGTATTCATAGCATAATAATTTGGAATTCCACTGTGCAGATTTTTTCATCTTGGTCATTCAAATACACATGAATAACATAAAAATAATCATAATACTTTGGTATTCCATTTCATAAATTATCTGCCTTGAGGTTCCATATTAATAACTTAAATAGCTGCCATATTATTTTGGTATTCCACTTTGTAAATCCTTCACCTTGATCATTCAAATGTTCTACGAATAACTTAAATAGCCCCCATAATATTTTTGTATTCCATTTTGTAAATCTTTCACCTTGATCATTCAAATTTTGTAAGAATAACTTAGAGCACAATCATAATATTATGCTATTTCACTTGAAAACCGCCAGTTCTTTAATGGACAACCTGCATTTTTATTTGAAGTAGAAGTTGGGGAAAAAGCATAAAAATGCTTTTCAATTGGAAAGAAATCGATGCCTTAATGGAGAATAGAAAAAAAAAAGAAAATCTAAAAGTTTCGTAATCATTCTTACAGCTAAAGAAAAAAATGGAACCTAAGCAAGTCTCTTGAGTGGCAGACAACTGGTTAAACTTGGAAAATCTATTTCGCCTGTGGTCTAGAATTGTTTACCTTCAGGTCATGAAATACTTCTCGTTTATTTTCCTTCCTTATTCTTTCATTCAACGAAGAAGAATTCAAGCTTAGTTGAAACCATCCATCGTAGAGAATTTATATATATATTTTTAAAAGTTCCGCAAATGATGAGAATCTGAAAAAGTATTTTTACTTCTGCAAACACAGATTTTCTTTCATTAGGAAATATAAATGGAGAGTATTAAATGTTTCGATATTATGCTTTTTAAGATGTTTGAAATAATATACTTTTCTATTCAACTAAAGTGATTGTTAAGAATGGTAAAGTTTAAAAAATAAAATTTATTTCAATGGAATTTAAATTTCCTAGATTGCTAAAAGTAATTTCCCATATAAATAAAGAAAATTATGTATAAAAAAAATTAATTAAATTTTAGTCAATCCTTTTCTAATTCGTCATATGTAATGCATTTTTCTATATTTAATTTAAATTTATTAATTTATGTATGACATTACTTAAACATAACTGAGTGTCAAAAATTATTTGAAGATTTTTTTTAATTTTTTTAAGATTCTTTATTTATGATTTATTAAATTTCGCTGAAAGGCAGAAATGTAACAGAGCCTCACACAACATTTGAACAATTGGTGAAAACTCAATATTTTCTGAATTTAAGATACACAATTCTGAATTTCTATATAGCACTCATTATAATAATCGTATTCTACATTTCAAAATAATTCAATTCTGTAATAATGAAAGAAATACTACGAAGTATCTTTTTCATTATTGCAGATTATCTTTTAGAAAACTTGCATATTGTATGCTTAAGTTAATGTATGCTTAACAGTATTCATTTGAATTCCTAATAAAATCGTTAAAACTAGCAATGGGACCCCCCCCCCCTCCTTTCTACTAAAAAAAAGAATAATAAATTGGGAAAAATATTTTTTAAGAAAAAAACATGTCAGATATTCTGACTCCATTTGTGAAACATTCACATGAGATTGTGAATGTCATGGAACAAAAAGTACAAAGGAATAGATCTAGCCATTCCATATTTCATTTTCATATTCACTTATTTACAAATTTGAGGAGGGGGGGGGGTTGAATATTATTCAAAACTCTCGGAACTTCAATCGTATAGTAAAATTTTAAAATTTCCCCTTTTTTTTAAGGCCTGAATATTATTATTAAGGCTGCAGTTGCTAAAGAATAAGAAATATTTCTCAAATATTTACAGCAATTTAACTATCTATGACATTATTTTTCTACATTACTACGAAACTCTACAGGATCATCACTATTTATAACCGAAAAAAAATCCTTTATACTAAATCAGATAATTTTACATCCGGTATTAGATAACTGATTCAGAGATAAACTGCAATATTTTACATGAAGTATGTATAATTCAATTTCAAATATTTGAAACTCTTTATGGGAAGAGAAGAATAAAAGATAGTAAAAAAATATTTTCGCATCAAAAAATCTTCAGGAAAACGAAGATGTTCGTTGGGAGAAAAAAAAACGAAATGGAATGAGCTGTTTGTGAGAATATTGCAGGTTAAACTAAAAATTAAGAACCCTTCCGATTGTAATATAGAATTGTTTAACTTCTGGTCACAAAAGGTTTCTCTTTTACTTATATATATTTATTTGCTGCCTTTTCCTTTTTCTTTTTTTTCATAATTGAAACTTCCAGTTTCATCTAAAACTATATAAAGGAATTTATACAAAATATATTTTATTGATAGATAAGTCGTCACAATTCCTTTCGATGCTGGATGAAGAATTTTTTCTCCAAATTCCTATAATTTAAAATCAAATTGTCATTAGCCACAATTTTCCAGCTTTTCAGAAGCAAATTAAATTTTTAAAAAAGGATTTTGTAGGCTGCCTACAAAACTAGTATTTGAAAATATTTGTTGAAATATATTGTTAGCCTTAAAAATATATATTCTTCAACTATTACTGATTAGTTTTTATATAATCAATAGATTATTAGGAATTATTATCAGAAATGTGTTTAGATCTTGATTATCAATTTAAAATTGAGTTTCAAGTAAAATACATTGAGCAATTACGTTAGTAATGGCTTAAATGTAACTAATAAATAGAGAAATTACAAATACTTTAATATTTTGTAAAAGTACATTTTACTATAATGTTATAAATGACTTTAAATATGTACTTCAAGTAAAAATGTTACTTTAGAAGGATAATTCATTCTATTGAATGTTTCCTTCCATTCTCCCATGTAAAAAAGTTTCTACTAATTGTCAGTACTTTTCAGAATTCAATTGCCTTATTATCATCGAAATATCTATTATTTTTATTTATTTTGTTTTTGATTATTCCCAATTTTAAGATCACTTCTAGCATCATTACTCTTTTCTCTCTCTCTAATTTCTTTTAAACTATACAATATTACAACTCTTCTTCGAAACCGGAGTACGCTTTTCACCTCTTGAACAGAAATATAATTAAACTAAATGAACAACGATTTTTTTTTATTTATTTGCCTCAAGTGGAGAAAATAAAAAAAATTAAAAATTCAATGCATATTAACCAAGCTTTGCTTGTTATTCATGTGGATGTTTCTTCAAAAAATAACAAGTTATGATATATTTCTTTTTGTCACTCCAATAGGCATAGCTCCAAGTCTTTAATTGCTATAGCAATATGAATGTTAATGTTCATATTTAACTAGTTAAAATTATCCCCATATTCTTAAGCTTTTATTAGAGCTATCAGGATTTCAAAATCTTCATTCGCTTGCATAAATAAACATGATGTTGTAGTGAAAGCTTATAAGCCAGTTAACAGCTGCTCTACACGAGCAGTTGCTTTTGTATTGTGGTCATGTTACTGTACTGCGAACCACAAGGTCCCAGGTTCTATCCTCGCGCACCCCATTCCACTACAATGTTAATTATCAATCTCATATAAGCATATCTCATATAATCCTTTATCAGTGGCTATGTCATAATATGTGCAGATAATTTTTAGAATTTTCTTCATTGAAATTTCAAAATTCTTCAATCTGGTCTGGTATAATCTCTGGAAGAAATCTGGTGCAAGAAAATACTTTTGATGGCTAAAAGAATGTGTATTAATTAGTTTTATGTCTGTCTGACTAAAACAGAAGTTAGAAATTCACATTCTTCTAGCGCATATAAAAGATAGAATGTTTTATTTTGGAAAAAAAAAAAAAAAAAAGATAAATAATATTTGAACAAACTGTTCAATCTTTAAGCAATATGGGATTCTGCATATGAACCTATCATGATCTGAATTTCACTATATCTGTTTTTATATAAGTTTGGCTCGAAACCACAGAACTTTTATCAAAAGTGAAGCGGGGAGAATTTTACATTTTAGGCAAAGTTATAGTTTATTTCGTTGGAAATGCATGTAATGTAAGAGAACAGGAAATTATTAGATGTTCTGGCGTTTATGTATAATATGAACAAAATAAACAGAATTAAATAACATTCTTCGATATTAAAATCTTTTCCCCGAAAATGACTGAAACAATGAAATTATGACGAACTTTCAGTAGTATTCTGTATGTTTATTAACAATTTTTGCTTTTCTCTATATATTTCTTCTATATTTCTGAAATAAATTAAAACATGAACACATTGAAGACATTTTTTTACGATGATAATTATTTATGTATTTATTTTTATATTGAAAATTATTCTATTTATATGCCATTTTTAATCAAGATAGTATAGAATTATTTTACAAGATCATTAATACTTTGTTTTAGAATGCAAAACCATCTTTTTCAATGTCAGCAGTCAAATATGTCGAATGTAATAAAAGTTATGTTTAGCTTCCAATAATTAATTTATTTTTGTTTATAAAACTTACTTCACATTTTATTTAAAATGATTTTTAACAATTATTCAATTTAAATGGTAATATGTAGAATTGATTAAAGTGAAACAGATTAACCGTAACAACAGTTTTCGAGAGAAGTATATAACTAATATATATATATATATATATATATATATATATATATATATATATATATATATATATATATATATATATATATATATATATTGAAAAAAATACAATATTTATTTAATTGGCAATATATTTCCTCTCAATGCCTCATTACCAATATTTGAAATTTTTAAACATTTGTGAATACTCACTCGAAATAAACATTTATAAAAAAAATTCAGAAATTAATTATTAATAAATTAATGAAATGAAGATGCGTATTATAAATTCATGGCATGTATTTATAATAAATTGTGAGTTAAAAAGGGAAAAATATATAATAATTAAGTTGAAAGAAATTTATGCATATATATTTAGCACACTGACATAAAAGAGTTTTAAGAAAACCTTTTATAAAATTTCTATTCGTCCTAATCTTATCCATTCAAAGGATCATTTAAGATTTTTAATTAAATCTATTTAGGTATGATTATTATTTGTTTTGTTTCAAAGAAAATGTTTAATTGCTTTCTTAATTCTTTTATTGTGTAGTTAGTAAAAAATAGCCATATAATTCTAAAGTTTTGTGCAGTTAAAAAAGTAGATGCAAAAGAAAAAAATTGAAAATTTGTTAAGAAAATTAAACTAGTATTTTAAAATTGGACTTTATTTTATTTTTTGCATATTTTTCAATCTAACTAAAACTCATTCAAAGAGAAAGAAACTCTAATTATTGAAAAAAAATTCTGGGATTTCTTTCTTTAATTAATGAGATTTAAAATTCATTTCCCAAGTCTTCCAGAATTATTGGTTAAAATAATTCTGCTTTAATGGCGATCTGGGAAATGGCGACTAATGACTTTTTACCTCTGAAAAGGGAAAAAGAAAACAAATAATGAAAGAAACATCCCTTAATCTGGCTAATTAGGGATATCATCCAATATGGCTTTCCAGAAGAATTTGATATCCGAATGATTAATGCGGAACATTAATTTACTACCACAATGCTCCTCACTTTTCCATTTTTATGTCATTAAGTTGAGATATTTGCTTATGAGTGATGCAAAAGAAAAAATAAATTCTTCAAACATATCATTGGATAAAAGTCTGGACTAAGATTGTTGACTAGATGATTTGTACTAACATTTTAAAAATCTAAATTAAGATATGTCAGAGAAAAGATGAGTTTTTAATGACAATTTCCTACGTAAGTTTTTTACGTAGGAAATTAGAATTTTAAAAGTATTTAATGTAAATTATATGCTACAAATCAGTGACAAAAAGGAAAGAGATTAATTTAATTTTTAAAACATGGTATAATAAATAAAAATTTGAAATATCTTTTTTAATTCATGATTTAACATTTAAATATGAAGTCATTTCTACATTCTTTCTTCCTTACAAAAGAATGCTTTCTTCGGGATTCCGCCTAGAGACAGTCTAGACCCCAGATTTCCTGTTAAGAGACTTTATTTGCTGATGTTTTAACTTTGGAAGAAGAGAAAAGAGGTTTGCCATATGAAGTTTTTTCTACTTTCTTTTTTCTTTACAAGAGAATACTTTCTTGAGGATCATGCCTAGATACCATTTAGATCACAGATTTCTTGTTACAGACCCTATTTATTGATGTTTTAATTTGATTTAGGAAGATTATTGATTTAAGAAGAGAAAAGACTGTTGCCATTAGAATATGATGGGGCTTTGTTCTGTTCTCTGATTTTAGATTGGAGAATATCATCACCTTCTATATGTCGTCCTTTTCTATAAGTGGAACTTCAGGAGTTCAATAATTGCCTGATCCCGTGTCTTAGCAATGCAAATGTCTTCCTTTCTTACAGTGCTGAGTTGGAAAAAAATGGCATCTGAAGTTTTTGCCAGATGCCATGGTTAAGTCACATGGTTTATCTGCCTCGAATCCTTGATTCATGTCATCTCAGTTATCTCATTTATTTGCATTAAGATTTCTTTGATATTTAATCTCTTCTTATTTTTAAATTTCCCTATGGTAATTTTTATCACGCATGTTTCTAACTCTGTGATATTTACTTTCAGCGTGTCTCAATTGGCTGCGAAGAAGCTTCAGATGTTTCCAATATGATTCCTGTCTTTTTATTAATGGTTCGCAACAGGTAATGCTATTTTTATAGGAAACATGCATTGAGTGAGTTAATCAAGCCATCGATTTCCTGGCCCAGATTCCCGATTTCCAATGAATTTTACATTGCGAATCCATACTGAACTTTTTTCTAAATAACATCGCGACATTTTTTACAAATCTATCGTGCTTATTGTTCTTGGTTGTTTTATTAGAGTACTGGAAGAAGCTAATGCTGTTGTTATCACGGCATTATTTGGATTTTGCATTTACTTGTCTCTTTCAGGCACTCTTTGCAAGAAGAGTCTCAAAGATGTTGGAATCAATATAGGAATGTTTTGTGGACACATCAAAAGTATAAGGATAATTCCCATGGTTAATCATTGCCAAGTTTTTTGATAATGTAAACCACAATAAATATTCTTGTTCTCATAAACTTCACTCCTCTAAAAGGGACTCTTCGCCTTAATATTGGTAGCAATCATTATTTCATCACAAGGGATGTGGGAGACAGGTGTCAAATTCTCTTGAAAACATCCTTGAAAATCTTTAGGTGAGCTTTAATATTGAGGGGATTACATTCTTAAAAGAAATGCGAAGCATGCAAGCTAAAACGGAGAACTGCGTGTAGCTTTAAGTTAAAAGATTTTCGATTTTATAGGATGCTATTTAATCCTGATGAATTTTTTTCAGATTCCAAGTATGTTATGAAGAAAGAACAGGAGTTGAAGAGTGGACAAGGTTTGAGATCAATTTTCAGTTTGAGGAGATTTTTTTTTCCTTCGCTTTTGCATCACCAACCAAGAAATAATTGGAATGGAAGAAACGTTCTCAGACTAAGAAAACAAAGCTATTAACTCTTTATTAAATTGTTTATGTAGCTATCTATCTGGTTGACTCTAAAAAGAAGTAACTTTGGAAAGAGGAAATGTGTATTCATTGAATAAAGTATAAAATGAAAAAGTGCTGTTAATTCTTTGTGATAATTTTATTTACTATGATAAAAGAGGATTCGGTAAAATACCTGACAATATAAAAACAAACAAGCACATGAAGAAAATGTTCATACAAATTCTGTTAAATTAAATTTTTTTTACACGACTGATTGAACTATTCTATACTAAGTTTGAGTGTTATTGCAGAATACATTTACCTTTTTCAATGACTATCGTTCTAATGAATGCTGGTAAGATCCAGCGCATGATGAAAAACATTTTGTTATTAACAAGAAATTGGTCCTTCTTCAAAACAAAGTTTGATGCTGAAAAAAAAAATTTTTTTTGCAAGAAAACTTAACAAAGTAAAACAAAAAAAGTAACAAAAGTTAAAACTTTTAAAAAGTATAACATTTTCTTTGAATTTGGTTAAAGCTACAAGAAATAAATATTGATGGACACATTCAGTATTGACAAATTATTTTTCCCTTCTGTAGATGGAACTGTGGTAGAACATCTGGTTTCTTTAAAAGTTTCAACATCAAATTCGAAAAACTCTTTTAAAGAATTACCTCTGGTAAGTCATTTATTGACGTGTATATCCTCGACTAATGTTGCTGCTAGTGGGAAAAGAGTTTGAGCATAAATGATTACAGAAGCTGCCCTTTTTTTATATCAAACTTTAGCACAAGTCCTATTAACCAGGAAAAGTATGCAGTCAATATTGATCAATACAATTTAATTTTAAACTGCCATTTTCTATTGATGATTCAGGTGAAACTTATAATGATACTACTTTCAGTAAGATGATAAAAGCTACAATTAGTTGTTTCTACCGTCCTTAAATTAAAGACACATTAAACATAATATTTTATCGAATAGAAAATATATCAGGTATATTGAAATTTCTACATTGCAAATCGTAAAATACTAAATGGTGAGCAAGAGCTATTTTTTCATTAACAATTTAGAATTTTTTTTTATTATTATTTTCATGAGGCTGTTGACAATAGTGTAAGACAAAGTGTTATCAGGTTACCATAAAAGAATCTAGGGGAAAAAACTCCCATCAAAATAAAACAAAAAAAATTAAGGGAAACAGCAGATTGAGACATAAATAAAAACGTCAATTATTTTTTCAAAAAAAGAAAAACAATGCCTAAAGAAATGAATTTTTATGACCATATTCTCTAAGAAAAATGCCTGTTTTTCAGATTTTTTAGGATAACATTTACCATAGTTATTATTTTAAGAAATGCGTTTTAAGTAAGAAATCATTTTTCAACATACTATAATATTTTTAATATATCAAAGATTTATTTTTTATTTTTCAATTAATAATTCATATTTTATGTATGATTCATTGTTTATGAAGTTCAGCATTATTTATTCCTAGTTTGTATCAAATCTGAGTTTGACTTCTCCGATATCTTCTGTCTCCCTGTGAGTTTGTGACAAATCTGTTTAAGGAATTGAATTTTGGCTAATCATTTTTAAATATTATTATTAAAAAATTTGATATCGTATTTCATTTGACTTTTTAAATATTGTACTTAGAAATTTGCAGTTATTATTTATATTATTATTAATAGCTTTAAATTATTACTTTCTTATCACTATTCTTATTACTATGAATAGTTGCATAAATTCTGAATTTTAAAATGTATAAATTTTTATTTTTAATCTTTTTCAATTAAATTTATAGAAGAAATAAAACCTAACAGAACTAAATAACATCTTTTCCAAAAGTACAATAATTGCTAGTTGCATTATCTAAAAACTAAAAAGCATCCCTTTGCTATAGTTTTCAAAAATGAGTTAAAAGATAAAATATTTAATATTTCTAAATATGAAATGCAATTTAGCAATCTAATTTAGACACAACGGAAAAGATTTAAATCTAAACCCAACAACAAAATTATTGTTGGGTTTCATATTTTAAAATTTTATTTCAAGGAATTAACAAACTATAGAAAAATTCACATGAATTCCATTATTGATTCTCAGATTATAAAAAAATGTTTTAAATGTAAATGACAGGAATAATTCTATTTAAAATAAATTAGTTGTTGCAATATTTTGAAGTTATGGCTCTCTAAAAAAACTGCTTCAGATACTACTGAACAATTGTGATCGATTTTGAACAGTGGTTACCGGAATATATATATATATATATATATATATATATATATATATATATATATATATATATATATATATATAAAATATATATATAAAATATATATATATATATATATATATATATATATATATATATATATATATATATATATATATATATATATATATATATATATATATATATATATATATATATATATAATATATATATATATATATATATATATATATTCCCTTTTTTTTTAATTTTTATTTAGAATTTTCATTATTAATTAAAAACTAACTTTCCCGCCTAAAATAATCTTCATTTCCCCATCGCCAAATGAGTAAGACTACAGTTTTTTCCCATGCTAATGAGTGTAGGCTTAACATTTTTCGACCGATTATTTCAAACGATTCTATTTATTTCCTTAATGTTTGATGCATTTAAAATTAAACATTGTTAATTAGTCTATCTTTCAGATTCATTCTGAAGTACTTTTGTATTAAAATAAAACAGAATGAAGGAAATTAAAAATTTCTAATCTGCATAGCGTTACCCCAATTCGCATTGAAAATTCACGCATGCGCATTGTGTTCTAATTATTGACAACTTTTTTCAACGGATGCGTACTTGTTTTAAATTATTTTTAGGTTAGTTGTATACTTTTGTAATTAAATTGTATCTATGTTAGTTAAATATTTTTTCATTTTCTTATAAATTTTAGTACAATTTTTTTTAAGTAGTTTTTTTAACCAATTACTTCAAACTATTAACTTTAGTTCCTTAGTGTTTGATGCATTTAAAATTAAACATTGTTAATTAATCGATCTGTTCATGATGAATCTGAGAAAAGTTTTTTGACAAATTCTTGAGATATTACATAAATTAAGAAAGATATTCTTTAGTGCCCATAAGGTTTAAATGCTCAGTGATTCTGTTTTCAGTAATCATATTATTAAAAAAGTCTTTGTTTTAGTAAAAAATATTATATTAATTACATATTAATCCTTCACACTTTAATTTAAAGCATAAATTCTACGGGAGCAAACAGAAAATTAGTGAGATACATATTACATTATGACTGAAGGCCTTTATAATATTATGAGTGAATTTATATGACTATCAAAATTTGAAGTTTTAAAATATTTTGAAGAAGAAGCTATTAAAGTAGGAATTACATAAAATATTTGATTTCTAAAATTTTAGCGAACATTAAGATTTGCGAACCGGCTGGTCGCCAAAGTCGGCTTGTTAGTAATAAAAACCAATTTAAAAGGTAAAAATTTAGAATAAAAAATAAACAAAATAAAATAAGAATCCGGCCTGAAGACTTTCAGATTTCTCACAGAAAAAATCCCTTATTTTCAATCCCTGCTTGAGGATTCTTATTTTATTTGGTTTAATTTTTATTCCATTTTTTTTCCTTTTGACTTGGTATTTATTACTAATTTTTATTATATATATATATTTATATATATATATATATATATATATATATATATATATATATATATATATATATATATATATATATATATATATATATATATATATATATTCATTTTTTCAGCATTATCAACATGAAGGTAGGTTAGGAACGAAACCCACGAATGAAGGCAACAAACTAAAGAAACCATGAAGAATATCGCTTACTAGTATCTATTCTTATCCGCAATCAATACCTCATCCCAAAGACCCTTTGATCTGTTGCTCTTAAAAGATGGAGGAGGCAATAATGCCCCAGAACTGGGTATGTAACAGAAAATAAACATTTGTTTATGGATGAAGGCCGCTGCTTAGGAATAACGCGAATAATATACCACAGTATCCAGGCAGTAAGTTGGTACTGCAGAATTGTTTTGTTTTCTTTATGTGGTTTTCGAATAATGCTTGTGGTAGTTTCTCCAAAGCAGCCATTCTTTATTTATATTTGTTCTTTTTGTTTGTTTTATATTTGTTTTTATAATTATTCTTTTTATAAAACCTGAATTCAATAAAAAAAATTAAATAGCATTTTTATGAATGCAATTAAAATTAGATTTACTTTAAATTCTATTATTTTTTATTGTTCGGCTTTTTATTTATAATTTATTAACATAAAATATAAATGATTTCGTTTCGTTATACTACCATGTGATATTTCTTTATTAAACATATATCGCAGATATATTTCAGTATTAAATTGGATTAATTCATTAACTGATATTGAAATATTAGAAATATTAAAATAATGTATTAATCATTCGATATACGTAAATGTTAAAAGTTTCAAAGCTGTCGCACGTACGGAACTGAAATATATATATAATGTTTCTTCACTGGAATTATGGTTCACGAATACTGATATTTTATAGTTCCGATGGTTCTTACGCGCACAGATATAGACACACAAAATAATTTATTATTATATGTAAAACTTAAAATATTAATGGCTATTATTTTTACACGTGAGGATTTATTTTTTCTGAGTGAGTTTTCTTCTTTGAACAATCAATAGAAAGTATATATTCTATTCGAGAAAAATAATAAAAGAGTTTGAAAACTTAAAAAATTAGAAAAAAAGTTTAGAAACTTTGAAAAATTATTGAAACTTCATATGTTTGGAAATACAACTAAAATTATGTTCTCTTTTAAAGTTGTAGTAATTGTATTATTTTCAATCTTTTCAAAATAACGATATCATTTCTTCGAATTCTGTTGCTAATATTTTTAGAGTTATAAACATATTTGCTTCAAAAATAAAGCAAATATTTAATAAGTAAATTTAGAATTACTGGCAAAAAAATTGAAAAATGAAGGATAGATAAATATTAAACATTTAATGATACTTTTGTACCAATTCAGAGAGAGCCAAGGCATATTAATAATATGAACAAAATTGGATAAATAATATTTAGACTTATATACTACTTTGGTGACCAGCCGGTTCGCCAATCTTAATGCTCGTTAAAATTTTCAATTAAATATTTTATGTAACTTGTCTTTTAATAGCTTCTGAATCAAATTATTTTTAAGCTTTCAATTTTGAGAGTCAATAATTCACTCATTCTATTATTAAGACCTTAAGCCGTAATGTACTATCTCACTAATTTTCTGTCAGTTCCGTAAAATTTCATTATTAAATTAAATTGGAAATGATTAAACTGCAATGAATATAAAATCATTTTTATTGAAACTATTCATCTTTTTTTAAATATGACTATTGAAAATAAAGTCGTTCAGCATTTGAGTCTTATGTGTAATACTAATAATTTTAATAAATTCTATAATATCTCGGGAATTATTCAACAAAAATTTTTCAGATTCATCATAAAATTCAGTTCATAGATTTATTTTCAAAACGATTAAAATTACGTGAATGCCAATATTTTATTTTGTTTCTGTCTATAAATATATTTCAAACAATTATGAAGTCTAAATTTTATACAGTCCTTTAGTCCCAAGGAATTATATATTCTGCAAAATATTCTTGACATTTCAACTTTTAAATAAATAAATGAACGGTTCTATCTCCTGCTATCAAATCTGATCAGTTTATGAAGTTTTGAATAGAATAGTTTAGAACAATCAACATTTTCATAATTTTAGACCAATCAGTCTTTGGAGACACTGGGCGCTAATTGGGGTATCATCTTTGAGACGGTCGATGAAGTGGCTTAAAATCGCCCATTTTTATTGAATAGTGATATTAAGATTTTCATAAATATGTCAGTTTAGTGACTAATTTAGTTTATTGGAGTACAACCGTTTTTATTTAAAAATATTTGTGTCTCAAGAATATTTTGTTAAATATGATTTACAGAGCAGAGGATCTATATAAACGCTAAACATTCGTTATTTATTAGAACACTTATGGACTCACGATACATATAATATTATTATTTACTTGATTTTGAGAATTTTGACACGTATATTTCCATTGTTCACGTAAGGTTTACAAATTAACAGCCTTGAATTGAAAGAATATATATTAAGCAATGTTTGCCTTAAATAAAGCTGATTTATTGAATTAATAATGTAGATATTGAAAAAAATCATAGTCTTGCATTTCTTTTAAAAAAAGGTCATGCTTCATATTTATTTCATTTCATACGTGCACGTGCTAAAAATTAAATTTTTATATGCTTAATTTGGAATGACAGTTAAGTTTGATTTTTTTTAATTTGAGCATTTGGCAAAATGATAGCAACACGTTGATAAAAGTCAATGATTTTATCATTAATGTGCAACATGCTTTTGGAGCTTAAATTTTATTTTTATTCTGTGTGGAATAAATCGTTGAAAAATATAATTAAATTATTTTTTAACAATTCATTAAAAATAGAAATATATGTGTTGCTTAAAACATTGGCATTATTGAAACAGTTTTATTTTTAGTTTCAATTTGATGCAAAGAAATATTTTGTGCTGTAATATTTTCAGAAGATACAGTGAAAAAAACGCCAAAACTTCATGTAATTTTCAATCAATTAAAATTTTAATTAACAATTCAAAAAAATTGCTCCGAGGTGCACATTTCCTGAATCCAAGGTATACACGTACCAAATTTGTTAGCTGCAGGTATTACAATCTGGCCTGTAAAGCGGCAACACACACACATTGAGCTTTATTATAAGTATAGATATAGGTATTGATTGAGTCTTAAGTCACTAAAGAAATTAAGAGTCTGAAAATGAATTCATCTTAAAAGAAGAATACAGTCATTGCCAATAATTTTATTTTGAGAAATGCTTTTTTACCGTTTCGAGACCATTTTGATAAAATCCTCATTGGTTTAAATGATTTAATGTCCCGTCGGTCTTGAAAGGGTTAAATAAAAAACTACTTAAAGGAATGTTTTTTCAGTTATCCCAAATATTTAATTATTCTTTTTGTTCGATATTATTTACTGTCTTTAAATTTATTTTTCCAAATGAATACCAAATAAACTTCATTCTCCTCCAAATGAAGTTGTTAGATATAAGAAAAAAAAATTGTTATTTTTTTATTTTTCTAAATCTGTGAATATAAGAAAAGATAAATTATTTTTATATTAAATACTTAAGTACTATTACTTTTCAAATAATAGTACTTAATATGTTTGATTACATTAAATCCAAAAAGCAAAATATGCAAGACTAGAACTGATTGTCTTGCATTTAAGGCAAATTATAATGAATATTTTCACCACGAATTGTTTTTATCAATTCTTTTGTTGAATCAAAAGCGCTTTAGTGATAAGTGAAAAAACTCCTGATTTTAAGAAAATTTCCATATTTGTAAATAAACTTGTTCGAGAATCGGGAAAACTAAATCATTTTAATTTGCTACTTTCAGGAAATGTAGCATCATCAACGCGTTGAGCGCGTGACTCGCCTGTAGAATCACTATTGTTAGTTAATTGAACAGAGCTATTTAATAAATTAAATTACTATTTATCTACAGTAATTGAGTGATAGCAAAGAAAAGATTATCCGATTAGATAGATTGTACAAATATCAGGGGTGAGTCATGTCAACGTGTTAAAAATGTGTGGTCTAATATCGAGACCAGTTTGAGGACTGAGAAAAAAAAATCATTTTAATTTCTACTTTCAGGAAATGTAGCATCATCAATACGTTATTTGCGTGACTCACCTGTAGAATCACTATTGTTAGTTAATTGTGCAGAGCTATTTAATAAATTAAATGACTATTTATCTACAATAATTGAGTGATAGCAAAGAAAGGCTCCGATATAATTTCTATTATTATTACCTAGTACTTGAAAACTTAATGTTGCTCTTTTCTATATTTGAAAGCATTTTGTCTCTTAGAAGGCTGTTTATTCATATAAAAATAAACATACATATATTTTGATAAAAAATACAGAATGTATCTTCAGCAAAAACTCATTGCTTTAAAAAAAATTCAGTTTAAAAATAAAATTAATTCAAATTGTTTTGTTAGAAAACCTGAAAATAATAATTCTTATCCATGATTTATTCAGAAACAACTGTGAACTTTTATAACAAACGTAGTGTTGAACAAAGCATACATTTATATTAAATGGAAAAACGAGAAGCGTTTCTCGAAGGAATCCAATTATCTGTTTCAAAATACGCAGCTGTCACCGACAAAAACGGATATGAATATGCATTTGAAATACTATGTTCAAAACAACATAAAAATCATGTATGCTTTCCAACATGACTTTGATGCGTCTGAATTTTCAAACCTACATTTCAACAGAAGGAATCTTGACTTCCATGCCTCCTACTTTAAATTAAATTATTTTGGATGTTATTGAAAAGGAAATTGAAAAAGGGAGTTGACAAACTTGGCGCAATTCGACTTCAGAAACATTTTTATCTATGAGTGCTCTTATTGAAATATTTCGGTATTATTTTTTTAAGCTACGTGGAATTTTGAAAAAGTAATAATAGCTTAAAGTATAAAGAAAACTCAAAGTGAATGAGTGAAAAATAATACTTTTATAAAAACCTTGTCGATAGCTATTAGTATTTAAAATATAAGTATTTTCATAAAAAAAATAGTACTTTAATTAAAATATTAATACGAAAATACCTAAAAACATAAATTTTAATCACTTAATATAAATATTAATCAGGAATAAACTGAAATATTTTTAAAAATTGCCTTATAACAGAATATAATTAATAACATTTTCGTCTAAATTTAATTTTAATTAATATCGATCTGTATCGATCTATTTATCTGTTTCTTTCTAAGTAAATTATTCTTAATTGAATTTAGGATTTAGATAATCACCTTCGCATTATTTAATATACGCTGTTGTGAAATTGTTTGATTTCAGAATGAGCCAATTAAGAAAAGGACTTAAAATTTCAATTTGAGTCATGTTTCCTCATTCTTAGAACACATTTATACAAAAATTTGTTATAAAATTTATGGCAATACTGCTGAAAGTAGGAATAATGAAGTAAGGAAACTTGACTTATGTATATTTCTACATATTTTTGAATAAATAAATATTGGATTCAAATATTGTATCCCATTTTTTAGTTCATATATTACGATTCTATTCAATATATAAGATGTAATGCATGACAAATATATTTCATTAATGTGTTTTATATCCAATGAAAGACTAATGAAATTTTTATGTTTTTATATATTTTGAATTCAATAAATATTTTCTTTTTTTGTATTTTTGAAGCAAATGTTAGTAATTAATTTAAAACATAAATATGATCATTAATTAGATAATTAAGGCTGAAGTTTGGTAATATTAAAATCTCCAACATATGAAAGTTTCGAAATATGACTTTAGTGATTAATTTACATCCGTAAAGTAAAATTTAGATTTCTTATATTTGTTTTAATTTGAAAAAAAAACAAAAGAATATGCTTGATATCAATTTAATAATCACAATTATGTCAAAATGTGACTACTTTTTTTTAATGTGAGAACCGATTTAAAAACCACCAGATGGTATATTTTCAGTAGTGCTTCAGTACATAATAATATTTTATTAATATGCAATTAACTTTCTAGAGTTTGACGAAAGCTGTGTTTTTAAAATTATTTATTTTTTAAGCAGATTTTAAAGATTTATAAAAAATAATTTAATAAATAAAATCTTCATTCGAAATAGAACCTTACATTTTGTAATTTTCCGCAAACAAACAAGTGGCGTTATTAATGTTTATTTAACATCGTGCCGTTTATTTTATTAGTTATTCACATGTAATAAATGTTTAAATAATATTAAGCCTATACTTCTTATGTTCTTAGGATTATATTATGTCGACTAAGAAAACTTATGGAAGAATAAGCAGAAAAGCGCTTTGTTATCAATTGTTACAAACAGTTAGTGTTTATGGGTGAGATTTGTCTGTAGCCCAAGAGAAAATTTAAACTTTCTATTCCTGGCGAAGATGCAGGTGCTTCAGATAAGAATAGTAACTTATAAAAATTGTAATTAATATTATTGTAACTTACAATGATTCGAATTTATTTATTTTGATACTCAAACAGAATGATTCATCCTCAATGAGACAAACTTTGTAGAGGAGCAGGATACGCAATAACATGATATTTCCATTCGTATATAGTATAATGTTATTATTTACAGAATATTTTTCATCCAAAAACACTGTTTCGATCACCATCAAACTACAACTCAGGAGCGTCCTTGTTATACCTTAACAAAAAATTAAATGCAGATTTGCATTTATCTCAAAATTGATAAAACTCGATTCTAACAAAGCTGAAATCTGTATTTCCATGAAAAATCATCATTTCTGACCACAGTCTGTTATTTTTAAGTCATCAAGCCATTATAACCGTGATCTCTAAGCGATATGTTGCAAATCAGTTTCGTACTCTTTACTGTTCAGTTATATTTTGTAACCATAGTTAATGTTCTGGTTCTTCAAATAAAGTATTTAATCGATCTTTTAAGAAGTAAACTGATTTAATATATTTTTACAATATAATCCATTTTTCGTTGTATGCTGAAAATGCTTAATAGGCTGAGCATCAAGTTACGACGCGTTATTATACATAAAATCGTGAGACCCAGGCAACACACCACATATGTTGTATCCACAAAACTTCATTTATTGTAAACAGCTGCACTTAAGCAGCAAATCGGGGATAGACGAACTTAACAGCACAAAATCCTCCGTCAGAACTCGCTGGAGATCTCTACTTTAAAAGGTGATTTATCTCAACTACTTGCTACTTCTGACGCGACGACTATTCATTGTTCTGCTCTGTCTCTAAGCTTTTTTATAATTTCCAGGGCAAAGAAGTTTCTACAAGAAACATTAAACGCCATTCCTAATAAAGATATCTACACGATTCTAGCATATTCTGGGTCCTTCATTCTCATTCCCAAATCCACCAGTTTTGTAATTATTGGCTGGACATCCAATAAGCAGCCATTACTACTTCATCAAAATCATCTTCCTCATTAGGAGATTTACTGCGGATGGAAATAATATTACAAATTCCTAAAAATAAAAATCTGGAATTCCCAAACTGCAAAGATTTGTTGATTTTTTTTTTTTTTTTTTTTTTTTTTTTGACATTTTACCAGAATTGGAAACTTGATTTTCATAAATTGCTTTCCAAGACGGAACATTTATAGCTGAAAACTATCAGTAAGTAAATTAAATCACCTTTTAAACTTAACTAAACATCACTTAAGTAATTAAATCCTCACTTAAATCATCACTTAAGTAAATTAAATCAAATAAATTGGAAATTTGTACTCTAAGCCCAGATGAATATAAATCATAATGTATCTTATGAAACATTGAAAATTCCAGCTAATAAACAATATTTTCTTCTTTAATCTCGAAAACAAAAGAAATAATTTCGAAGTTCTAATAGAAGCTTAATAAATTTGTCGAAAACCTCTAAATAACATTTTAATTCTTAGATATATTGTTCCAACAAATTACGTTTTAACTGAAATTGCATGCGACATTTATTTATAAATAATTACTTTCTATCTTTCAAAAAGTAATTTTTCATTTAGACAGAATGTTTCCTTTAAAATAAGAGAGCATTAACAAATTAGTAAAGGAAACATAAAATAAAAGGCATGCCATAATCCATAAAAGAATGTTTTGTAAAAAGTAATATATTGATCAAATAACAACATTTTATAAAGAAAATTTCTCGCTAGATAGAATATTTTAGAAATGTATCTCTTTTCTTTTTATATTCTAGATGTTTGTTTACATGATTCCAAATAAAGTAATTTTTACAGAATTTTAAATTGACATTGCATTTGGTATAAAAAATTGTTATCCCCAAACTTCAAACAAATTTTTAAATTTTGATAATTATATTGCGCTGAAATAAGGTACTATTTATACAAAGGCAACGCGAAAAGAAGAAATTAATATTTTTCGCTTGATGAAGTTTAACTAAGCTAATAATCAATAAACAGCGAATAATGTTTAATTTTCCATTAAATTTTAAATGTGAAAGTTTTTATAATGTATAAGGAAATTGTGAAAGAAGGCTAATTTGGGTAGGTTTAATTAATATTAATCTTCTAATACCCATTTCTTCGTAAAAAAAGGTGCATTCATGTTTACTTTTCTTTCCAAAGCAAAATTATCTCTTCTTAAAATTTTGGAATTAAATTTTATCTCTTTCTTAAGTATAATCTGAAAAACCTTTTACATATAAGTGAGACATCTTTTCATGATAATATTGCAATAATTCTCGTCAACTTTGTAACTGGCATTTTCCCATATATTCAATTATCACTAAATAAAAGTACCAATTTCCACTTTCACCACTAGATGCTGCTGCAAGTGGTTTCCTTTCATACTGCATTATCACTTCATTATAACTAATCTATGCATTATTATTGCAATTGTTACCATCTGAAAAACATGAAAAGTGCAATGGGAAAACCATTGTTATCGGAAGAAAGGGTTTTTCATTCTCTACATATTGAGTAAAACTATATTTTTTTTCTATTTTCAATTCTATCTGACTATTTATACTTTCTTTTTAAAACATTACTTTAGTGATGGCTGGTGGTAATGGTAAAGGACAAATCATATTAGATTTGGTATCCAATACTCGTCTTGCAGAAAATATACGTGAGATTTCATTAGTTTATAGTTAAATGAGATGTGATATTTCTGTAACTATAAAATTATGTTATTATGTGGATTTTAATTATTACAGTTCCTCTCGTGTCAAATAAGGGAGGATTATTTTGGGTCAGTATTTGATACCTTCTTAAACTTTCACATATACGCAGAATGCTAAAGTCGCACAGTATTTTCAAATTGCTATATTTTTGTCAAATTTTTGAAAAAAAAATTAGTTATCTTGAATAATAAATAGATAAATACATTTTTGTGTTTTTTCGTGTTACATATCAATGAAGGATTTGTTTGAGAAAGGCCGCTTCTCTTAGTTAATATTGGAATAACGGAAAGCACGCTTCTTTTAATTAAAATAAAATTTAAAAACAAGAAACAATGGGAGAGAATAAAGTCAATAAATTTGCTTAAACACAATGTTTTAATAAATAATATTTATTTATTTATTTTTGTATATATATTGAGTAAATTCTACCATTTGAGGTATTCTAAAAAAATCAAAATGTATTATTGAGCTGAATGATTTTTTGTATCAAATATCTCAGAAGATTACAAATTTCCTCTAGAGGTTTCGTGCACTCATTCTATACTATCACCTATGTATTATTTTTTGTTCATTCTATCTTCGAAGTGTTCGTGTTCAGTTGATTTAGGTTCTTTCTGTTATATTTAAGCTAGAATATATCATACAATATTGTTATTACAAATTACTATTCCACTAATATATTTGAAGCATCCAATATTTCTATCTGTTATCCCAGCACAGAGAGTTAACTCTTAAATAAGACAATTTTTCAGATAGCGGCGATTGAAGCTTAACGGACATCAAATATATAATCCTCCCACTTTTGTCAACAAACAGAAACTATTTGGCGAATTGGTAGGCAAAATAGAAAACTCAATTTTTTATAGGAATGTTGATGGTAGGTCCGTTAGGAAGTAGGTAATAATGTTCTTTCTAGACCCTTCTTTGTGTTGTTCTTAAATAATTTTGTGAAATCTCTCTCCTGTGGAATTCTCTCTTGAGAGTTTTATGCTAAAAGGATTATTTCCTCTGATTTGCTACTTAGTTCTACTGTTAAGTGTAAGTACTATTTTTGTGTACGTGATGGTTCTTATTTGTGTGTTTATGTCTTCATGAAGAGCGTCATTCCGCTTGCTCAAATCTTTTAGCATACCTTCACTGTATTTTAAGTACTTTTGGAAAATTACCTCAACAATATTTTATTGTTATGCATCGCTTACACACACTACCTTTTTAATATTGGTTATACAGTCATTTTAACTTGAGGCAGAGGAATCATATGCACTATATTGTCTTTTCGTTAATTATCCATTGTTTAACAGCATGGCATTCATAGAACAGACTGGATTAATAACATTGATCAGCAAAAAGAACAAGCTAAAACAATTCACGCATACACACACTCAAAAATTTTAAAACAATGTTTTATTCAACTATTATCATCCACTTACATTCCAATCATTTGATTGCCACTTGGAGGATTGAATACTGGAAAAGAACAGCATATTAAAAAAAATGGCATTGGCAAAAAAAATTGATTTTACTACAAAAATAATTTATTTATTGTAAAATCAACCATTGAATGACATTCATCTAAACTTACGGAAAAGACAATGGGATCAAATTTTAGTGCCAGCTAAATTCAGAGAAAAGAAACTCGAATTTCTTTAAGCTCTATAGCATTTTTCCGTAATCAATGCAAAAATTTTTAATAAGATGTTGCTTTCACTTTCTAAAAAATGAAGATAATTCTTAAATTGATTGAAGTAAAATTTAAAGAACAAAGAAATAGGCATTTGTGTAGAAAATGAATTAAATAAGTTAATATCTTCCTGATTTTACAAATAAAATATATGAATTCATTAAATATAATTTTGAAAGAATTTTCAGAAAAAATAACCGAATTTAATTTTTGAGATACGACATTCAGCAAAATCAAGATTATTTTTCTTTGCAATGTTTTCAAGTTTGAACTGTTATCTGATATCTTTTCATAAATAAATCTTAATTTTTTTCTGTTTCAATTCTAAACTCAGACATTTGATTTTTCGTTTACAACAATAGAGTTTACAAAAGTTTAAATATAAAAGCTACTATAGTTTGAATTCCAAATTGAAATAATAGCAAATAGTTGTATACTCTAAAAATAAAATCTAATTCCCAATTAATTTAAATTAATTATCAATAAATTATCTTTTACTTATATATATATATATATATACTAACACTGAATGAAAATTAAGATTCCTCTTAAATTACAAGAAACACAACAAAAATAAAAATAATAACGGTCTTTTTAATTAAAATATTATTAAAATTAAATAGCAAAAATTTTATTTTGAATTTTCTCTAATGCAATGTCTTTAATACATTTTATAATTCTTAATTGTGAATATTATAGAATCGCAGCATCAATTTTTTACAAAATTCACCACCAGATGGGGCCGTGCATTTGGAACAAAAATTTAATTCATCGATTATCTGATAATTATATTCTAAAATTATTAAAATAAGGCATTTTCACCAAGAACGCAAAAGATATACAAAATTTCAATATTCTATTATGTTTTTCTGAAAATTCGATTAGAAAATCGCGTCCTTACAAATACATTTAATAAAATTTAATTTAAAAAGATCCAAATTATTGAGCAGAATGGTTCCACACTTGACTGTCTCTCCTTGGTCACACTGCAAAAGAACAGAAGAAACAGTAGTGCAACAAAAGATTTCGGAAGAGAAGAACAAAAGAAGCATCCAGTCATACATTTTCATTACAGCCTGACACCGGGGCGGTGGGAGGTTATTAAGTTTTCAGCAGCGGGGTATTCCTCTGTGTTCTTCCCATGTGACTTTCCTTCTTTGCGATCATTTCGCAAAGGGAGGTACTTACACAATTCTTTCTGAGATGTGTGTCTAGTTTACTTTATATGACGTATCTATAAAGACAGGAAAGGAATGTTGCCATTGGCACTTCCGGATATTATGGAACTGAGACTTTTGGGCGATGCCACTGGGGATGAGGGAGACAGGAGTTGTTCCGTACAGCTTAGTAACCGGGGAAATGGAACTGTTTATTTTATTTACTTCCTTGTAAAGATAATAAAACTCTTGTGAAAAGTTGTTGAGATATCTTTGGATTCTTATAGAGAAATTACTCGATAATTTTGGAAAAAAATGCTTTTTTTATTGTCTATAAGATTATATGCATACCAAAATAATCCAAATTGTATCATTGATTTTATTGAATTTCTTATGCTCTGTATCTTTCCTAATATGAAACTAATAGGATTGCTTTATAAATTCGATTCAATCGACAAAAAGTATTGAAAAACTGCATTCAAAAAAAAATTATAACAGCAAACGATATCGTTTTAAAGAGAAAAGGATTTGTTAATTTTAATATATCACGCATTATTACTACATAAATAATTAGCAATTCACACGATAATTTGTAATAAAAATTTCAATTAATGTTTTATAAAACATTTTAAATGATCATTTCTTTAAATTAATTAAATAATAAATTTTAAATAATTGTTCTTTTAATATAACAGTTAATAAAACTTCGTATAAATACTTTCAAGATACTGGAGATATTAAAATGTAAATTAATAATAAATAACTCTAATTAAACCTTCTTAATATTAAAATTACATTTTAGAAATTTGAGAAGGAAAAATATCAGGAAGCAAATTTAATGAACAGTAACATTTTATAGAACATAACATTTTCTGGTACGAATGCCATAAATGATGTATTTGCATATTAAAAGGATAGTCAAGTATTTGTTTAAAAGACGTTTTGAAATGTGAATCTATTAGATTCAAACTGAAAATAAACGGACTAAAATTGAATTCTCACCTTTAGCATTTTATGTCGTTAATTAGTTTTTGCTTTTATACCAAGTTTATTCTTTTGTTGATATTTGCAGTTACTTTTTTACAATCTAAATATATAATTCTCATTCATTTCCAAATATTCTGATAAATAAAGATTCATGTTTTTTAATGTCTATGTTAAAATTCATAAGAACTTATCTTTCGTTGCAATATATATTATTTTAAATTTATGTAAACCTTATTTCGTAAATTTCATCGAACACATAATTATCTTTAATTGCTTTTCCAAGAGAAGATGGAGATTAATTTATAATTTTCAAAATTTCATTTTAACATTTCAAAGAAATATTCAGATTAGCATTATATTTAGTTCTCAAATAATATTAACGCATATAAATGCATTTAACAGATTACTTCAGAAATTCTTTGCAACATCACTCAGTCAAAAATAATGTAATGTTGATGATATAACTGAAAGGTTCAAAAAATGATGCTTAGCATAGAATAAAACTATATATTTTTGAGTCAAAAGCCTAAATAATGAGAGAATTAATAATGTATGATAAATTTTAAACTAAGGTATGTTTTTTAAGATTTACACTTCTGTATTATGAGCTCTTCTTAATTATTTACTCTTATTTAATCTTAAATGTTCTTTAGAAATCTACATATTTTTTCATTTAGTCTATAATAAAAAAAATATGCACATTCTATCGAGAAATTTAAAATTTTTAACTTAAGAATTAAAACATCTTTTTTTAAAAAGTAAGACGAAAATATACTTTTTAAGTTCCGTTGTCATGCATATTAAATTTTAGTGACGAAAATAATGAATACATTTCTATTCGATATTCTTAAATATTTAACAGTTTTCAGTTTTAAAAATTTCGTTTGAAAACTACATTTAATTTTTTTTTTTCATTTATATATATTTTTTATGTGATTCTATATTCTTAAATATTATTTTCTCAAATTCTAAAATTTAATAATTTTTTCATGCAAGAAACATCATAAATCAAATTCTAATTAACAGTTTAATTTCAAATTTGGCAGAATAATTCTTCAATGTTCCTGAGCAAACGAATAAAATATTTATTCATTTTAAACGATTTGATACTTAATGTAAGTTTCAACATGCAAAAAAAAAAAAAAAAAAAAAAAAATGAAAATTTCGTATTATTTATCTGCTAAAACACAAAATTTAAATATCAGATTGAAATTAAAAGCATTTTTTTAGTTTAGGAATTTCGTAATGTATTTCTTAATTTGTCTACAAACTTCGAAAAAGTCGTTCTCAAAACTCCTAACTACAATTTTTAGTTTATGCCTATTTTTAGTCAAAAAGACATTTTCTTTTCAACTTTCAGAACACTTTTGACTTCTAACAGGTATGTTTTTCATATAAAAAGTTTAAAAAATATGTCCCTTTTAACAGTTTTCCAAAAATGCATCCCGAATGTAGAAATACATTCTGACTGGGAGATGTTATAGTATGAATTACACAATAAATATTCTCTTACATGACACATACAAGTTATAATAAAAAAATAAATGAACATCATACAGATATTCATCGGGATATTTAAGTTAAATTATTTAGGTTTTTAATTACAGATGAAAGCAAAATAATTCAATTTCGTTTGGAATTAAGAAAAATTTCAGTGGCCGTCTTTTAACTGTCAATAAAAAAATCTTCACGAAAGAAAATTAAATGCTTTTCGCTATGAAAGGAATAAGCTCTAAGCATTAAAGAACAATCTCAATGCATCTTGATTTTGTCCCCTTCTCGTGTGAACTGAAATTTTATTTTGTATCTTTCTCAAATATATAACCAGATAGACCTAAAAACAGAATTTCTGCAGGTTTCTTTTTTCCAAGATGGCTAGAACTGGAGTAGAACTTTCAGTGTATGAGTAGGTATAACATATGAAAGAAGTGCAAGTGAAAAGAAGTAGTGAGAAGTAAAAGCATAAGGCCGGAAGGCAAACAATTTTAGACCAAAACCGAAACAATTCGTTCCCGAACTAAAGCAATTGTCTGCCATTCAAACAGCAGGCCTCATTTCTTCTTTTTTAGGCTAAAACCTGAGCTTAGAAAAGTTTGAAATATATTTCCTTCTTCTTCATGAAGTAATCATTCTTTGAAGGAAAAAGCATTTTTCTTTTGCTTTTTATTACTCTTACCTGATAGAAAATGTTTAGGTATTCGAAATAAAAATAAACAAAGTATTTTCTGATTAGAAATGTTTAATGTATGAAAAATTATTATATATAGACATAATTAATCTTAGTATAGATATCGTAATGGTGTTCTATTAAATCTATTATCACGGTAAATTACAAAATGATTCATATCAGTAATGCGTAGACTATCAAAATTGCTTCGCTGCTCAACATATGAATACACTGATTTTATTAACATTATTAATCTATTTACCTTTCCAGAGATATGTCAGAATAATTCATCCATCAATTTAACCATGAAATCTTTATCATCTGAGAAGCTGAATTATGAATGTAAATTGTCGTAGACAATAATCTGTTATCATTCTGAAAAAATATGAAGTCCACCTTTTATAACACACATTCTAAATCTACCACTTTTGGGGAGGTCAGCAACGCCCTCAGTTTTTATATATTGTTTTTTTATTCTTGATATAGGACAGTCTTTATCTAAATTTATGTTGAACAGAAAGAGATGATTTGGTTTATAGCGCAAAATGAAATTGGATTTTTTTCTTCGTCCAAACATTTTGTTAAAATTAACATTTATTTCATTCCTTACGCTGAAAGGCAGTACCAGTTTGTTATACTTTCCTATCTCAAAAAATTCAGCTTCTTGTTGCTGAAAAAAAATATTTCGTTTTCTAAATTAGAAAGATTTATTACCCACCTTCTATATTACTTCATATAAACTAAATAAATTACATCGCGTTTTGCTATTGATAATTTTTTTGCCGATACTTTTAGGACTTCTACTTGATTGTGAGTATAGTACGGCCAAAAAAATATTTTCCATTAATTGGAGACTGCAGCAGCTGTAGAATAAAAGGGAATATTTGCATGTCCTTGTCTCATCCTCAAATCTCTCATTTCAAGTATTTATCTCAAATATACAATCAAAAACTGAGAAAACGGATTGTTTTCGATTTCTTTAATATAGCTTTTAAATCAGATATCAGTTTTAAAAATATATAAAGGAAAGTATTATTTCTTTGGCCGAATCTATCTTTGAAAACTTCTGTCTGTTTTGAAACTAAAGACAGACAGAGAAATATTTTATTATTTTTTGTTAAATTTTTTTATTAATTACTAAAGTTTTAATTGCTACTATTTTAAAGCAACTATTCCTTTGATAAATAAAATAATATATTTCATTTTGCTACTAGACAGTAAATATTAAAATCATCACTTTTTGTATACTAATATATTTTTATATAATTAAGGAAATATATTAGTGAATATATACTTAAGTCGTATTAATGTTCTTATTTTGTGCAAATTCTGATTTTTCTATTCCTAATCAAAAATCAGATATAGCGTTTAGTTTAAAACTTAAAGTAAAACTGCTAAAGGGTTTAGTTAAAACCATATTGAGCATTTGATCCTCATGACGTGACGTTCCTTTAATCATGTCAAAAAATAATATTTCTCATTTAGAGGAAACTAGGGATAAATCCTCCAAAATCATTTTCTCTCCTCAAGATGCGAGGAAGATGGTGTTTTGAGTATGTCATCTGTATTCGACCCTTAATCCTATGAGTAGGTTAATATATTTCTAGAGCCCGAAATAAGTTTTCTCTTTTCATCTGTCGATGGATTAGAAGCTACCTTTAAAAAAAAGATTAATTTAAATATATTCGACCTTTAATCTTACTTCTTTCTTTAATTTTATATTCAATATGGGGTAAAAGGTTTATTCTAAGTAGTTTAATCGCCATATTATTTTTCGTTTCTTTATGAGATAATTTTTTTCTTTTTAATCTTTATACTACTTGTTTTAAACTATTTAAGAACTTTGTGAATCGTTCTCGATAAATCCTGAAAAACTTTCATTTCATTTTCTTGACAAACATAAAACTCATATGAGTTTTCTAAGAGTTTAATTATTCCTGTGATAGAGAAGGCAAAAAATTGGGTTATTATCATGATATTTCATCATCATTACAATCGTCGATTGTAACCGTTTGTCCAGGGTGCATTTCATCAATTTAAAACATATTACAATAGTCAATGAAAAGTTGGATTTCAAATTAATTAATTGGCATACTAAATTTATGGCACCAAATATTATTGTAGAAAGATTCACTGTTTCAAGATTTTTCACTTTAATAAGAAATGTTGTACGAATGGGGAGTTATGACAGAGATTCTAACTTATTCTCCTGTCATTCTAAATATACCAAAGACCATCTCAGTTATATCCTCTAAAAATATGAGGCGTTTCTCCAAGGCTTAGCGAAGAATAGGAACTAGTAAAGAAACATCAAAAGTTATATCAAAAATTATTACAGACAATCTTTTAAAACAAACTGAGGTACTAGAAACTCATGGTGAAAGGAAAATTTAGAAAGAGAGAGATTCAAAAGAAACTATAGGCTTCTTTAGCTTTAAAAAAGTCACGATTTTTTTTCATATTATTTAGCTTAATAATGATTTTCCTAATTCACTAAATATCAACGTAAGGAATATATTATAAGAGGAACGGGCCTTTTCAAAAATATATTAGTAAACAACTTGTTTTTGTGTACAATAATTTAAGATTTTTTTAAAAAATAACAATCTGTTCATGATAAATAAATAATTTGTTTTTCATAATAGGTCTTTTTCTTTACATAATAGGTCCTAATCAAAGGTACAATACCATTCGATCAGAATTAAAACTCCATATTGTACCATTGGCAGCCATGAAGGATTTAAAAAAAAAAAAGAAAATATTAAAATTGAAAATTTGATTTTTCTAATATATACAAATCTGCAGTATATACAAATGTAACAGAATTAAAATCAGCATTCATAACAAAATTGTGAATTTAAATATGAAACCAATGGAAAATTAATATTGAAAATTTGGCTACCCTCTCCTCTACTATTCGGTTTTTCTTACTGGAGTTTACCTGTACAGATTAGAAAAAATAAAAAATAAATCATATATTTCTACGCACTTGATATCAGACTAATGTTTTATTTTCAAATGATTATTTTAAGAAATTGATTTAATTTTTTATATGAATTTAAGTGACGCATTTGTGCTGAATTATTACTGCCTTCTAAATTCTACTTGAAGAACCGTTCTCAAAGAACGGTTCTTTAACAACAGAACGATTCATTTAGCATTTGTTTCCGAAACTCTTCATTTAGATTATTTCTCATTTCCTACGAAGGTGGTTCTGAAAATCTCATTTTTCATGACTTACTTGAGATGTTTATAACACTAAAAGAAAATGCTACTTCTTTGTGCGAGAAAAGGAAACGGAATAAAAAGGTAGAATATAAAAAGAACAGAAGAGAAATATCTCATGACCAAAAGGTAAGCAGTTTTAGTTCGCTGCCAAATAGCTTTTTCCAAGTTTAAACAGTTGTCTGCCACTCAAGCATCATACCCCAAATCTACTGATTTCTTCAAGCTAAAAATGCGATTACTAAAGTTTTAGACTTCGTTTCCTCTTCTTGAAGCAGACATCGAAATCTTTTGATGTGAAAATTAGTTTTCCGTTACTTTTATTCCTTTCGGTATTACAGGTATTCTAAATGGAAATATATATATCTTCCGTTTTAGTTAGAGGCAAATATAATATACTTGACCACTCATGCCTTTGGCTGTCACAGGATATTGGTTTACTGGAAAAAGTATATGTATAATTTACCGTAAGGAAATATATTATGCTGAGAATGTCGAATTATCGAAGTGAACTTGTCAGATTGCTGGAGATATCTGTGAAATGAGATTTCTCTGTCTGAATCACAATTTTTTTAAGAAATGCTGTCTGGCGTAAAAATATCGACTTTTAAAATGTGGAATTTGATTTGGATTTATTAAATGCTTGTGAAAATATGGTAAAAATTGACAAAAGTTTGATTTTTAAGAAGTCGCAATAAAGACATATTTCAAGATAAGATTTCCTATTGTTTTAGTAATATATTTCTAGGGCTAAACAACTCTATTACAACAAGTATACTTCTAAATTTAGTTAGTTATTTTGCTCTCATTACATAGTTCATAAGAATACTAACAAAAAGCATTTTGTAAATATGGAATTAACAATAAGGATTTCTTACGATTTCTATAATAAGGAATATTTTATTCTCCAAAGTTATTTCATGGATTTTTTCCCATGAACTAATGTTACAGGAATTATGTGTGATATACAAATTAAACAAATTTGATAATGCATAACAATACATTATTCCACAAGAAAATACGAAATACAGGTTGCTAGGGTTTTCCGAAGCTTACTCAAAGATAACATTTTTTGGAATGCAGAAAATAGCAAATGATTATTAGGGAAAAGCAATAGCACAATAACATTTAAAGTACAACTAGAGAGATCGCTCAGCCGTCAACGCTCCGAAAAAAAGCGACTTCTTGTGGGATCTCTTCGTTTTTATGGCCTCTCAATAAGGTGTAAAATCTAGAAAAACCTCCAAATCTCCTCTTTTAATAGAACCATCACCATAATTCTTGTATTTTCCAGAAACTTTTTTACTAAAGTAGTGAAACTCACTGTCAAATTCTGGGATTCATTGACCTGGAATCCATTCAAGACTCATTGCAAATATCTGTAAATCCTTCTTTTCAGTGATAATACTATCATTGCAGACAAAAAGAAATAATGAGAAAATGTTTTGTAATATAATTTTTTAAAATATAAATTTATATAATAATCCATCGAATGAAATATATATAATAATGAAATTCATTAATAATTATATTCTTTCCGATTTGAATAAGTTGATAACTTTCTATGAAACTGAAGGATTCATTTCTGTTTAAAAGAAATGAAATTTGTTGTAAAAAGTTTTCTTAGAATATAATATCTTAAAAAAATTTCAGTAAACAGCCAATCAAATTAAAGAAACAAGGAAATTTCAAAATAATCCAAGAATGAATATTTCGTATTATCATCCATGTCTATATTATATTTTTGATGTTGATACGAATGTCAATAAGATATTTTTTCTCACTTTAAATTAATATTCGAGATGAAAACTTAATTTAAAACAAATTTATCCTAACATAAGCTAGATCAGTTGAATTTGAAATAAATTTCTGAATGTGCATGCACTCAAGACACTATTTATTTTCTTGCTTTTAAAGAAAATTTTAAAACATTTAATTTGAACGAGGAAAGGAAATACACATATATATTTTAGTAATGTATAAATTTAACTGATTACTACTAATACACATAGGCTTTAATTTCTGCTTCATAACACACATCTCCATTCTAAAAATTCCACAGGCCACTGACTTTATAAAGATCCGACTATCAACACAGAATATCCTGCAGCAACAACTTCTTTATACAATAGTAGAAAGATGATAGATGGAAGTTGCTAAACGTTTGCATTTACCTGCTAATAAACTGACGCAACACACCAAAGAAGTTGATATTATTGAACATCCAAATGGGAATCAACTTAAATCACTCAGCCGTTACAGCCTTGAGGAATTTTTCTTAGGAACCTTTAGAATGACGTCTTTTTAAAAGTTCAAAGGAAATGAAGTGTTATAGACAGAAAATCCAATGAATATCGAACTTTTCAATGAGAATTCTCAACTCAGATCAGTTTTCTTCACATAATATTGAGACACAAATTATTTATCTGCATACTTTAGTGTTTATTGAGCATTTTTTTGTACAATTTATATGCAACTGTAGTTTTAAAAATTTGTTGAATATCATTAAATTTCTCACTTTTAGAGTCGATCTAAAGATATAAATTTAATTAGGTATGAAAGAATTTAAAGTAATAAAGTTAAATTACGATGCACACAATATAAAAATTAAAGACATTTTATTATTAAATAATTAATTACTATTGATTTTTTCTTTCTTCTTCATTAAAAGTTTTAATGCAATATTAAATTCTTAAAAGGATTTTAATGAACTCAAAACATGATAGCATGATAGGTGGTATTCTTCCATTTAAAAACTGAGTTTTCTACACATCATTTTGCATGTGCAGTTATTATACGTGAAGATGAAATATTATTTTTAGAATATTTTTTTCGTTTTTTGATACTGTATATCTAATAACAACATTCAGACCTTAATTTTGTTTTATTTCATTTTCCTTTTAAAATTTGCGTAATTATTTTATTTTTTTTCTGGTTTACATAAAGTTATTCGCATTTTGAGTATTATTGGATGAAATCTTATTAAAGAGGAATTGCATTTTAATTTATAATATATTAATTTGCTTTAACTTCCATTTTTTAGTTTATGTTTTTCTTATAAATCATTTCCTGAATACGTTCATCTATTTCTCTCGAATAATTTTCAGCCAAAAAGAAATCAATATACAATTCAAAATATGCTCCTATTATCAGTTCAATTATTGGATATCTGCGCATTCTAAATATCCATCTTGATTCTAAATACATGTAAACTAATTGCGCAGAACTCGTATTATGTTCACCAGGTAATGAGTCTCAAGATAATGAGATTTGAGTGGGATTTAATTTCTCACTCAAATTCAAATTTTAGCAAGAAAATAGTTAATGGCCTCCATGCTGATTGGAGATCATTCGTTTGGTTTCTGTTCCTCAGAATTCCTCTTACATTTCTCTTTTAAGAGACACTTCTGGGTATTTCTGAAGATTGTATAGCATGGATTTCCTTCGCTATAGGCAATATCTGTAATCGCACAGCATCTTCGAGCATTCAATAATTGTTCCCACGACGCTAGAGAATTGCAAAATGAAGTCGATAGTAATAATTTTAAGTAATAACTATAATAATTTTGTTTTTCATAAAACTGGATATATTTTTGTAGGCTTATTATTATCTACTCAGCTATTTCCTGATGTCAGAACCCACGTGACTATTTTGCGTTCACTGTTTAAGAGGTTGTACCATTATCGATGCTTTCAGAATCTACATAATTGATTTGCAATTTTCGCTGTTTAAAAGTCTGTGCCACTCTCTCTCTCTCTTACAGATCCAACATGATTATTTTGCAATATTGACTGTTTGGACTCCTGTGCTGCTTATATGATTTCAGAATTTACGTGATTACATTGCGATTTTCACTGTTAAAAGCGATTTGACTGTTTTGCCACACCATGTTTCCCTACAATCAGTCTTCTTCTTGATGTCTACTACCAACTCTATTAAATACTTGGTAAAATATCTTAGCTGCTTTTTTTACGTACGATTTTAAATTTTACACCTTTTACAGAGCAAATTGAAAACATAGACATAATTATTCTAGAAAAATATATCCGTTAGAAAACTGAACGGATATGCTAAAACGGATACTAGTATTAGAAAGAATTCCATATATATTACTTCGATTAAAAGCTTGGTGAAATGACAACCAACAATATAATGTCGCCGTTCATCATTACCATTCACTAGTTTATCAACACAAAATACGGTTTTAGAGTCAAAATAAGATTAAGTTTAAAATCATAGATAAAGGGAATTTTTGCATATTTTTGGATAAATGGAAACAATTCATTATAGTGCTAACGTAATTTAAGAATTATAGATGATACAGGATGGAAATAGTTATAATAATTATCATAATCATCTAAATGTTACTTTAGGCAAAGAGTATGCTAATGTTTTTGCATGGATAATACATATAAATAAAGATTAATTAAGAATTTTATATAAAATCTTATCAGTGATATAAAAATATTTGCAACAATTTTTTAGCATCTAAATCCTGTTTTATTATATAATACATTATAATTATATAACATCTAAATCGTATTTTAATCAATGTTACTTTTAATTAGAAATTGTTGTGAATAACTCACATGACTATTGATCTACTAAAAACATCCTACAAAATATTAAAAATATTGTCTTTCAGAATGCAGACGTAAGCAAACTTTCGCAACTCTAATAAATCAGGAAGCCTGGAAAATATCGGTAAAAATTTTTATCTACACAAATATGCGCTAAATAATCTTGTTAAATAAAAATATTTTTAAAAATTCAAACTTTCTTCAGCTATGCAAGATGATTGTTGATAATTGATATCAACAATCATCTTGTTGTTGATAATTAAAATAAATCAATAATTTGTCAATAAATGCTCAGACAAGGCGTTTATCTTTTTCAGGAAGCTTATATTACTTTTAATTGCATGAAAGACCATACAAACATTTTGTTTACCAAGCAAAATATACTGAAATTGATATTTTTGTGGTTTAAAATTCTGAATTTAGAATAATGAAATCTTGGTTTGATAGTACAAAGGCTTTTTTTAATGCTACTGCACAGAGCTTGATATTAAACACAAAAAACATAAATAAAAAGAAATATAGGGAAATTCAATTCAATATGCAAAAAATCAAAATAGTTAAATAAATATAGGTAAGAATAAATTTGTAAAATATTAACACTGGAAAGAAATAAAAGATTTAAAAACAATTATACTGCGAATGCTTTTTCTTCTATGAATGCTTAAATAATATCTCAGAAAGAAATAAGCATGCTGATACGACCATCTGTAAATATAAAATAAGGCATATTAGAAACAAATATCAAGCATAACAGAAACAAATTTTGGTGAAATAAAATGAGAATGTAAAAAGGACATTTTAATCTTTTGGGATTGTGATGTAAAAATTTCATGATTGATTTAGGTCGCTAAATCAAAGTATGTAACTTCAACTGACATTAAAAAGTGTGCCATTTTTCATTATTGTAAATTGAATTGTCTAAAATTTTGTTTAATCCTAAGAATTTTCATACCAATTGTTTGCTAAATATACAAATATGGGTATAAAAAACTTGCTGGTAACAATTATATTTAGAGCGATATATTATATATTTAAATAAAAAATGTCTAATATATTAAAAATAAATCAAAATAATGTAAGGAAACGGAATTCAATTTTGTCGCAATGTATTTCAATATTTAATCCTTTTTTCATATAGGCTACTAACTATAATAAATTCTTAAAATGGAATAAGTTAGAACAAGTATAAACTGAAACTTAACATATCATAACAAATTTAAACCAATTTCGAATAAATGTTTTCCATCCTTAAGAAGAATCTTTTAAAAGCAGACATACTCATATGTACAAAGCTAAAAGAGCATGAAAAAAACTTAACTATTCAAATATGTATTTTCTGCCAGACTTAGTTGTTTTGTTCCTGATGCTGCAGGAGACATTTTAAAATTGAAGATACAAGTAATAGTTTTTTTCTTGCTTTTTGTCTGCATTTTAAAGCTTACTTAGTTATGCAAAGATTTTTCACTCGCTTGGTTTACAGTCAATAAGTTTATGCGTCTGCTAGTGTGTCTCAATTTGCATACAACTAAAACAAGATTCTTGTTATGAACGAAGAAAATAGAAGCAAACTCATGAATAAATAAACCTATAAAATAAACGTTTCTTGCATTTTACATCAGTTGGAAACAAAAGAATATTCTTTTGAGAAAATAAACAAGTATAAGTACATTATTCTTTTAGGACGGAACAAAATAGAGGATAATTGCTCCTATATTGAAAGTTCTTAATTCTAAAAAGTGATTAGTTATGAATATTCTAAGTATATAATATACGAAGAAGAATTTATGCATTTCATTTATAAATTATTCTGTTTTTTTATGTAATTTATCAGTTAATGTAGTAAATATTTACTTATTGAAAAAAAAAGAAAAAATGCTCTTCAAATTAAAAGTTTAAGCACTTAGTCGTTTATTATTTATTCATTTTTATGGAAGAATTAAAATTTTGTTTTAAATAGAATAATTTTGAAATAAATGAAAATTGAAAATAAATATTTACAAAATCATTTGAAAATTGAGAAAAAAAATCCCGTGATGTTTCTTTATTATATATTATAGCTACTTGAAAGGTTTTATTGTTATAAATTGAATGGAGTATCCCATAACGTTAATATGTTAAATATGATGTTAAATATAAATTTCCATATTTACATGCAGATAACAAGAAGAGTAAATGCATATGAGTGATCAACACATGTTTTCCCATTTCCAGTAGGTTAATTTGTGATTTATAACAGTTTAATGGCCCACCCGAATGTTCAAAGTACCACCTAGGATCTGTGCATGTGACTGTTATTGGTCACAGTTACGATTACCAACCTTTTGGATATGGATGTGTATATTCACAGTTATAATTACCAACCTTCAGGATTTGGATGTGTACTGTCACAGTTATGATTACCAATCTTCTGGATATGGATGTATATCTAAAATGACTGTTTGCATCGGAAGTGTCTAAGCCTGTAAACTCAGTCAGTGGAATTATTTTAAAGGCTGCATAGAAAAAAAATAATACCGAATATATTCGGTTATTTCCGCAACCAAAGCATTGAAGCACATGTATAACAAACGTGAAGCATCTTGTATAATTAACCATTCTTAGGCTTTGGCGATTTCTCACACTGCTCAATAAAGCATTTTGGAGTGACATTTTCCCTTCCTGAAATGGAAGCAATATCCCGACCTAGCCAGAGGCGATGCGGAAAACTTGATGGGGCCACCGAAGAGCAACCCCACCTAGCACGAAGGAACAAACGACACTTGATGATATTAGATACTTACAAACGACAAAGGACTCACTAGAAAAAAATGTATGTTGATACAGAAAAGAGTAGAAAAAAATTACATTTTACATTACATATTAAGTTGCGAAAAATACATTAAATATGGATAAAACAAATTAATCTATGCTAACTTTTTACATTAGGAAATAACTAAAGAAAAGAACTTCCTAATATAATACTTAATGACTGGAAATTTTAAGAGTTTTTTGACATCAAAAGGCATCCAATTTCTTGGCTATCTGTGTCTGTGTTCTCGCCATAATGCACAGGCATTGATCATGTGATTTATAGAACATTCTTCGGTGCCACACTGACAAGTCAAACTTTAGTCAAAGAAACGACTTTGATGCACAGAAAATACACCTGGCCAATGTATATTTGGTTAAGATAAAAGTCACCCTCTATTCGGTTAACCGAAACGTTTTTAAAATGTCGATAGGTTGTTCTCCCCTTGATGGAATTATTCCATCTCCCATTCCAAACTCATTAGTTTGTTAGTGCAAATTATGTATCCTAAGCTGCATTTGAATTCATTGAAAGATATTTCTTGGGTTTCTAAATCTAAAGCTTCCTTGGCTAATGTATCTATCTGCTTTTTCGTTTCCAATATGCCCCTAAAGAGCTCTGATCATTTCAAAACCAAGTTCAGTAGCTTTTTCTTTTACGTCTAATATTATTATTTTTGTTTCAACAAGGAATCTACGGCCACTAAAGCCGATCGTGACTCAGAAATTATCCTTTCCTCCTTCATAGTGAGTTGTGACAAACTCCAGAGCATTTCTGACTGCCACCACTTCTGTCATAAAGACAGTTGCATTGTTTCTCAGTAAAACATAGTGTTTCTCTTCTAAACAATTAATCTTGTTCTTTTATTTATCTTCCAAGACCCTAGAAAACTGGCTATGAATGAAGTTTTTATTTCAATCAATTATCATCTATTAAAAAATCTGATTTGTCAAATCAACCCTTTATAAAAAAAGAAAATGAAATTTTAACCTCTGATTTATTCAGTAAAATGAAATTAAATCAATACTTATATGTTGCCAGATGTCACAAAGGCTGTAAAAATATTTGATATAAATATATAAATGCATTTCAAATGAAACATTCCAAATACTTTTTTTTTATCCCAGATGTATTCAGGCGAAGACATTTTTTTTTTCAAAAGGCTAAGTAAATTACCGCATCTTCTTGATATATAGAAGTATTTCTGTATAAATAGATTATTTAAGCTTGGAAAGGTTAGCTATTCTATGTGTGGTGTAATATTTCAAATGCTAACTTCACAGATTCGATACAGATTCGTTTTAATACAGTTGTAGTCTAACTTTCGATAGAAGTTGAAGATAGAATTCTATTATATACTCTTTCTAAAATAACTATATGCTTTCAGCTTTTATCAAAAATGCTCAAAACATCATCCAAAGAAGAGGAATGTGCTTTCTCTCATGACAAATGCCTTTAATTTGTATTCCGTGAAGAATAGTTCCAAACAGCATTAAAGATACTCTTTTAGAAATAGGAATAAGATATAAAACGAAAATTGATATGGTAAAAGACAAAGAAGAATTGTATTAATGTTTTGAGAGCATATACTAAAACTGAAACTGTACTATAAAATTATCATTAATAAAACAGAAAAGATAACTCTCATGAATACAGAACATAATATTTGAAACTCAACTATTTATTTATACAAACGATTTTCCTTCGAATTTCCTGTAAATATTAACATTTCTTAGCATTTACTTATAAGAAATTTGAAAAGAATGACAGAAATAATTTTTCATTCATTCTCAAAGTGTATTTCATGAAAGAGTACAATCTAAATGATAAGAGGAGAAATGATACAGCTTCTTATTGTTGTTGCTGAATTTAAGGATAGAATTGATGATATTTTGGGAATATTCACAAAAAAAATAAATACCCATAAAAACAAAATTTACATATTCTTTATAAATTTATTAAATATGCTGTTTCGCACATTTTCATTTATCAAAAAAGAAGTTTCTCTTAATTTGAGTAAAGAGTGTCTAAATATATTCTATTTAATAAAGATAACTAAATATATTGTGTGGAATTTATTTTTTTAAATGGGAACATTTGAACGACGTATTTTCAGGTATATTTTAAAATACACTAATAAAATAAAGCATTTGCAAAAATACCAAGAATTTTTTTTTTGATAAAAATTGTTTGCAAACATCCAAAAAATAGTTCTAATGCCCATATTTCGATCATTTCTGTTGAGACAGATCTATTATACAAATTTAAATTGCCTTAATATTCATAAAAATCAGAGGTTTGAATAAATAAACAATTCTCTGATTCATTTTTATTATAGAAAATTAAATAAGAAAGGCACTATTCACAAATAAAATTTAAAAAACTTTCTATTTTGTCTGTTTTCTAACACACACTCATCTGAAAAAAGTAATTCAATGTTTTTTTTTAATTATTATTTATAATGTATTCAGTGAATTTTATTTTTGAAAATCAAGAAATATTCTTTTTCAAATAAATCTAATTTTTTCCCCTTTTTTACAAAATTTATTTCCTTGCATACATACAAACAATTTTTATTTATATGTATATATTTCTTTTCTTTTTGCTGCGTAATGTTTTATTTTCATATAAGAAATTTCTGAATTGTCCTTTAAATAAAATATAATATAATATTACATGTTGTAAAAATTTTCTTTTGGATACATTACCCATTGGATAATATTTACAAGAGTGGTTAAGGAAACAGTCAATCATATAAATTATTAATTATTTAAAATTATCTTTCATATACTAGAAAAGTTATGTATTTTGGAATTTTTTGTGCAAAATACAATAAAAAAGACTATAAATATTACAATTAAAAAGCCATAATTTGTTAATGAGATGGACAATTTGTTTCAATGAATATTTTGGAAAAACCTCATTAATTAAAAATAAAAAATACATTAAAATAAAAGCATATGATTAAAAATTAATTTTCTTTCATAAAAAAATCTTTATTTGCTTTCTTCGAGATTCTTAAGTTAAATATATATAATCAATAATTGCCTGATTGAAAATTAGGCAAATATTGATTATATTATTGATTTCGTTGAATACTGTTTCTCAAAGATAAATAATTTAGTTGTTACAAATGTGAAAATAAATTATTACTATGGACATTAAATTCACACAATTGAGAATATTAAGAAATTAAAATGTTATTGAATACGGCACTCTATATAGAGCAAGTTATGAAATCGCCATTATTTATTCTTTAAAATATACTAACATATTTAATAGAATTCAGAGTTTAAGAGTGAAAAATATTTAAACGAATTCCCGATGTAATGTGTGAAAATAATTATTAAAACTAAAGTTAATTCCATTTGATAGAAAGATGTTACATATGCAAATTTCTCTAACAAGACTATACTAATTATATTTATCTAATTTACACAAAATATGAGCTTTTTTATCTTAGCTCAGAAATGCACATTACGAAATTCAAAATAAGAATTCAACAGTGGTTTTCAATATTTTAGCACCAAATCAAAGTTAATTTCAAGCTTAGTATAGATTTTTAAAAAAAACCATCTTGATATCTTTAATGCAATGTAGAATGGCTGATAAACTTTAAAATGGAAGATGTAAGATGATTGTTAGAAAAGAGTCTTGATTCTCAAACAACCAGTTTTTCAGGACATAGAGAGAATTTCGAAGCGTTGATACAACATTGGAAAAGTGGACCTGTAATTACCCATAAAAGAACAATAAAAACAGTTATTAGATCATTTGCTGACAATAAGATAAATTTATATATCCAAAGAAGATATTATTCTGTATTTACCTAGACAAGTAGATGTCAAGTTACAACATTTATTGCATCCAAACTTCCCCAGAAAACTTTTATTTACTCCATGTCCAAGTGTCGGATTCATTCCAAGTGTTGATTCAACAAAAATAAAATTTGCAAAAGGAGTAGACAGCATTAAAAGAAATCGAATCATTTCTGAACAGGAATCACTTTGGTGTAAGTCTGGATGCCAACCGACATGAAGAGATATGGATACATAATCTCATCGCAGACAAGGAGAGAACAAAACGCCAGAATTTTAAAGATCTCTAATGGGGATAACTGAACTTTGCACAATATTTTTTTATATACATTTACCTCCAAAAATCTTACTAACAAATAATTCTTTCTCAGATGCATTCTTTTTCGCAGAACCAATGGATCCAAATCACAGCATACTCAATGATTTGAAGGATTTATTAAAGTTAGGATATTGAATGAAAAAAAAAAAAGATCTTGGTCTAAATCGCTCTAAAATGTTGTATGCTCATGCCCATAACTTAAGGATAATTCAGAGTCACACGAAATTGAACTCTAAAATACATATATAACCCGTAAACTGACTACATAGATCTTAAAAAATCATATGCAAATTGCATTAAGCCACCAGATGACACCGATAGTACGTCACAATGACGAGAGTGGTGTATAAGGAATACAGGCAAAGAAGTGAAATTGTTCACAATCGCTTTATAAGCTTTTCAGTGCACCGTATAGTTATGGCACAAAGATCCTATTTGTGTGATTTTTTACGTGGTAGAATTATTGGCCGTCTGGAGTGTGGGCGTACCCAGCTGGAAGTATCCGAGGAACTTGGAATCGCCCAAAGTGTCATATCCAGTCTTTGGCAACGATTCCAAGATGATGGTAATATGAGTAGATGTTACAGCACAGGTTGTCCCCGAGTTACAACGCCGAATGAGTACCGGTATGTGGCAGTTACTGCCAAAAGAAACATCAGGAGCACAGCATCAGATCTGTATCGTCAGTCCTCTTTAGCCACTGGTACGAGAGTGTCAAGAAAAACCGGCAGATTGGTCTATATGCTCGAGGAGGTTTTCTACTTTCTGCAACTCACTGTCGCCTGCGGCTAACCTGGAGTAAAGAGCATGCATTGTGGACACCGCAACAATAGGATTGTGTGATGTTTTCCGGCGATACCAGGTTTAGCTTGCAGTCTGATTCTCGCCGGACTTTCATATGGAGAGCTCCAAGTACACGTTACCACCAAGAGAACATCATTGAACGACACCGTTATGGCAGTGCAAGATTGCTCGTTTGAGGATGAATTATTCTGGGTTGTTCCAGAATTAACCTACATGTTCAAATTGGAACTGTGACAGGCCAAATCTATCGGGACATCATTTTGGAACAACATGTACGTTTGTTTCAGTGTGTCGTGGGCGCAGAATTCGTGTTTATGGGTGACAACGCCCGTCCTCACTGTGCAAACATCGTAAACGAATGCCTTCGATCAGAGGATATCACCCGTACCAACTTGCCAGCATTCTCACCGGACTTGTATAGAGCATGTGTGGGAAATGCTTGGTCGACGACTTGCAGCCCGTCACCTAACTTCTACATGTTTACCGGAACTTTGGAGTGCATTGCTAGATTAGTAGTGCAATATTCCCCAAGTTCAGATCGATAATTTGATACTCAGCATGCCTAGGCTTTGTACTTACTGTATTGCATCGTCTGGGAGGCATACTATGTATTAACCATCACACCATCCATGTAATATTGGTTTTTGTAAATAGTTTTTTTTTTTTTTTGTAATTTGCTCCAGGGAGCAAAAAATCGCAATTTTTATTAATGATATCAAACATATAGCATCGTTTTTGCTCTTCACCTTTTGTTTAATAAATAGGCTTTACAAATAAGTCACATTTGTTTTGCTTCTGACTCTTTCTTTTCCTGAGCTTGCATTATCCTTAATTTATGAACATGAGTGTAAATTGCTTTAGGAAAAATCTTTTATGCATGCACTTATCCATAGAGAAAATCACTTGTATAATTGATAATAGCTCATTTTCATGCAATATTTTGATTAGCGAAACGTGTACAAAGAAATAAATTTCAAAGCAAGGCAATATTTCTCGCTAAAAAATTAAACAAAAAAAATTATCTCTAAGTTTCGTATTTTTTAGTACGATTAACATCTGAAAATTATTTCATCCCACTATCTAAATTGTTCTTAAAGAATCTATTCAAGATCAAATAATATTGTGCGAAAAATAAATATTTAAAAAAGAATAAAGAAAATAATTCTAATTAGGATATAAAAAGAGAAAGAAAAATTAGGTAATAAAACTTCTCAGACTTAAATGTGTCTATACAGATAATAATTAATACTTAAAAACAAATACTAATCAGCGCAAAGATTATGATATTTTGAGTAGACACATCTGACAGTTCGGATTAGAATACCACGTATAACGTTATATACAGAAAAAGTATACCTGGTGCAGTTGCATTCATAAAACAGATCTATGAATTAAAAAAGTAAGAAAGACTTTTTTTAGTTCTAAAAAATTGTTTTCGAGATATTTTCTTAATTAGTAAGATAAACACGAATAATTACTTTTTCACGGAATTCATTAATTTCTGTATGATTTTTCCCTTTATTCTGTTTACTTTCAATTTTGCTTGATTTTATTAATATGGTAAGAAATTAGTAATTAAATCAAAAAGCAATAAAAACATTTTTAATCCTAAGAATGAAATACGGAAACCATATTTTTGAGAAATTTATATTATTGCGAAAATAAATTAATGCAAAAATTTTTTTATTCCTCCCATACTGGAATTATCAACAAAAACGATTTAAAAATAACATTTTAACTCATCATAGCAATGCATTTAATTCATATATAATAAAATAAAATATGAGCTTAGTAAAAATAAGAAATAAAAAAAAAATCCCATAATTGGTGTAGTGTCAAGAGAAAAAAGAGACATGTCACTTAAAATATTATATGTTAAAAAGGTTCCTTTATTCATATGCATTTTTATTACTTGACCGTTTAAAAACAGGCATTAAAATGACATTTAAAGTCTCATTTCTATCAACTTGCCAGACGAATAAAGAAAAACAGTGAAACATTTCCTAATGTTACTAGCTGTAAAATTTAAGCAAAGATGCTGAAAAAAATCATTGAAATTTTTGTGCTCCTTTCGTGAGTAATTACTTTTTATTTGTATTCTTGGTTGATCGATTTAAGATTAATGACATGTTAGAAATTCTCCTACAAGTGGGAAATAAAACAATAAAACCGAAGGAAAGAAACGGTTTTTATAATCATTATGATGAAATACAGTAAATTAGAAATGTATAACAATCAAATATGGAAATGTCATAGAACATTGACAATCATGGAAAGAAAATATTTCCAAGATTGTGAAATATAAGGATTAAACTTTGATTGATAATACATACCAACAACATTCCTTTGCACTGGATTTAATTTATTTATATTTCTGTAAATTTTTATGAGGTATGAAAAAATTCCCTAAAAACTGAATAAGAAATGTTTTTTCTCTATGAGAAAGCGTACATATGATGGTATTGGCATGACATGGAAGATATAAACTTCACTTTTCTAGTTGAAAAACCGGGAATGCAGTAGTCTATTTATTACCTATTTATATTTAAAAATGTCAAGAATGAATACAAATGAATTTCAATATATTCTATTCTTCATTTGCATTTTTAGCGCTTTTATTCAGAACTTCAAATTCTTCAAAAATATTTCGCCGAAGTATCATAATTCAAGGAAGTAAATAGTCTACTTTCGATCTATTGTCAAAGCAAAGAAAGCAAATATTACTTTTTCTTTTTTAACGATCGTTAGAATAAGAAACTGAAGAGTGAGAATTTTTTCGTCTCTCTCGAGAAACTAGAGATTAAATGAGTCACATTTATCCTGTGATATGAAATGTAAAAAAGGACAGTATTTTACCTTTGAACGATGAATTCGTGTCTACATTATTAAGTATCATTATGAATATTTCAAAAAGTTGAAATAGCATTGTAATTGTTAAAGGTATTTACATCCAAAGTGCATTTTAATACATTGAAAACTATTTCCAAAGATATCTATGTAAATTAAAAAAATACTCTCTTGTTGTTTTATCGAATGATTTGGTAAAGGTATTAAGTAGCACTATTATCAGATTTATATATTGTCCAAAATTTGACATAATTATGAGGAAAATTGTATGCAATCTGACATTTATTAAATATTGATGAAATAAAGATTACTTCTTTCTCGTATACAGTTTTTATAAGTACTTGAAAATATATAATTTTTTTTGTTTAAATTTTTTTTTCTTAGTCATTAGTTTCCACCTATAATGAAGTAAAGAATCACAATTATAATGCATTCTGACCTTTATTAAACATATGTAATAAAGATTTCTTCTTTCTCGTATACAATTTTATAAGTACTTGAAAATATACAAATGTTTTATTTAAAATATATTTTTCTTTGAAATTGGTTTCTACCTATACTGGAGCAAAGAATCATAATTATAATGCATTCTGACATTTATTAAATATTGATGTAATCAAGATTTCTTCTTTCTCGTATAAAGTTTTTATAACTACTTGAAAATATATAATTGTTTTATTTAAAATATTTTTTTTCTTGCCATTGGTTTCCACCTATATTGGAGCAAAGAATCATAGTTATAATTCATAATTATAATGCATTCTGACATTTATTAAATATTGATGTAATAAAGATTTCTTCTTTTTCGTATACAGTTTTTATAAGTACTTGAAAGAAAATATATAATTGTTTTGTTTAAAATATTTTTTTCTTTGTCATTGGTTTTTACCTATACTGGAACAAAGAATCATAATTATAATTATTTTGTTTTAATAACACTGTTTTTGTTAAAAAAAATTTTTTAATTAGATAATCACGCTATCAAAGAAAAAATAATTTAAATTTTATTAGAGACTACATTTTACTATTCTTCTGAATTGTACTAGAAATAAAAAAGTAATGAAAATACTGGTGTTTAATTATTTTTTTCCTTTTATGTGCAAACTTATTTCAAAGATCTTTTAGGAAGTATTCTGTTTTCAAGGCTATTAGAATACAAACAGAAATTTTTATCATACAAAGCATTCTTTATCATTTATATTTTTTAAATACTATTTCATTTTAACTGTAAATAATGCCTATCATTTATACATAATTACTTCTAAGTATTTCTTTTTTACTTATATGTTATAAGCTAAGTGTTGAATGATTACCGTTACTCGAAGCAAAGTGTGTTTAAAGTTTTTATGCACATAAAATTTTATTTGCTAGTCAAATGTCTACACAAATTTTCAAAAAAAATTTTTATGATTTTTAATGTTGTTTAAAAACATGTATTGCTTTTAAAATAAGCTTAGATAAATATATTAAAAAAACCAAATAACTCCAAATACAATTCAGTAGAAGATGTTAAAAGTCTGGTAGAGGGTAATATTTCATTACTCTGGGTTAAAGCTCACATTGGCATCAAAGGTAATGAACTAGCCAATCTGGCTGCCAAATCAGCTTCACTTAAACCTGCAATAGACTATCACCTTGGAGAATCTAAAAGAACAATCAAAACTCGCCTTCGTAAAATTCTCATCGATGAATAGCAATTAAGATGAGAAAATAATGAAAAGGACAGCTTTATTATCTTTTCTCAGGTAAAAAGAAATAGATGTATTGACAATAAATATTTAGCCCAATTAACTACAAACCATGGAGTTTTCCCGCATTATCTTAAAAGATTTAGTTTGAAAAATTGTAGTTGTAGATGTGGTAATGTTTATGATGACATTCCACACTATATTTTCCATTGCCCTATTCTTCATCATTTAAGAAAATTTATTAAACCTCAACTAAATATTTCTCAAATTCTATTAAACAATAAATTGACTTTAGAAGCTCAAAATATTTTGGATTTCCTATATCATAATGAAAATAGAATTTTCTAAATTGAACAATAATTTATCCTAGTTTGTCAAGCACTCTTAAAAGTGGACAGTATCTTGTGAGTACAAGGAAAAAAGTGCAAAAAGAACTCTATCAGGCCTTTTGTTCCTGATCATGAACTCTAACTTACACTGAGCCATTGTATATATTTATATTTCTGTTTATTTACTTATTTTTTCCTTTACATTTTTCTCTTTGCTTTTTTTATTTTTTATTTTTTTCTGTTTAAATTGCCAATTTTCAGTAAATTTTATTATTTACAAATTATGTTTCAATGATGCTGTTAGAATATTATGTAGGCTCTTCTGCTTGGGCCATTTAGACCTCTCCACCTTTTCTTTTTATGCCTGCTCATTTTTTTCTTTGGTTGTTTTTAGCTTCTAGTACACAAGATTATGAAAAAAAAAATTGAATAGCTAGTCTTTTGATAGCTATTTAATTTCTATTTTTTTAAATTTTATTTATGAGCTTTTACCGGTGTAACGCCACTTTTGGCACGCACCTAATCATCATCAGAATAATAAACAACCAAGAAATATTTTTCAAATAATAGGACACCAAACAAGTAGCCAAAAGGAAAACAGTCAAAACATTTCTTAATTATTGTGTAGAAAAGTTCATACCTTGACAATTACTATTAGTTGAAATTTTTCTCGATGAAGTCTTTTCCTTTAACCAGCCTACTTTTTAATAAATCAAAGTATAGATGACATTTAATCGATAAATATAGTCCATTTCCCACAAACTGCTAAACACTGTGGCAAAAATTTAATATTAGCTCAATAAGAAATAGACCTCATGAAGCTTTTTCATATAAACTTGTGATCATCTGCATCGATTTTTTGAGACATTTTGTCAGTTCAAATAAGAGCCAGATGAGCATCTAGTGATTTTTCATACACTGTCAGATGGGACTTTTCATCGATTGAGACTTCATTTTTATCATAATCGCTTTTTTTTTTATTTTACTCCACCCATTCTGAAAGTTATTGCATTTGTCAGGGCGAGAATTCTTCTAAAACTAATGGATGATTCTTGGAGCAATGGAACCTTCTATTTTTTCTTTTTTTTCAGACTTTAATTTTGAGTATGTCTGAATGACATATATTAAAAAAGGATACATTTGATTGAGCTGTTTTAGCTTTGTATTTTCCTAAAATGAAGTCTATCATTTCAATTTTGGAATGGAAATGTAAAAGAGCAGTTATTTGCATTCAAATTTGAATTCAAATGAAAATATACTAAAGATATTATTAAAATTCTTTTGAAAAAAGCTGTAAATGAATGATAAGAGAAGGGAGGAATACTTCATATTCGAGAAATTGCTTTTAACTTTCTTCCCAATTTGAAGAAATTTAGATTAATTTCATTTAAGAAATTCTTATACGTTTCAAAGACAAAAATTAAAACCTAAATTTTACAAAAGAAATTCTATAAAACCCGAAAATTTCAAATTCACATTTACAAAAAAGAAAAAAAAAATTAAGAAATACGAACTCCAAAGGGTAAACTGTAACTGCCCATTTTACGTAAACGATACTCTGCCGTATTTGCATTAGTTGTTGATATCTATTTAGGTTACTTCACGGAAAGTGTCATTAAAAAATATGCGTATATTAACCATAATAAAAAAGAAGAAGTTTTTTTACCTTAATAAAACTTTTTTCTCCGAGTTAAAGTATTACGGAAATCAGAAGTAATCATAATACGAAGGGTTTTTTTTTTTTTTTTTTTTTTTTTTTTTTTAATTTGTGGAAAGAACAAGAGTTGAAACTTTTTTTCTCTACTCGCACTTCTTAAAAAATACTATGAATTCAGTCGAACAATCTTGTAAAATATTTTCATTCGAAATAATTTTACTTTATTTCTTTCTTTTTTAGTTTCAACATAGAAAAATGCAAATTCATATGGATTATTTTAGAGACAGGACACTAGTTGAGAATAAACAATTCTCGATTGAAAACGTAAATCCTCTCTTATTATATTAATAGAATAAGAAAGAATTTTTTATGCCATAAATTTTTATTGAATTATAGTGCTTTTGTTGACTTAATTTCAATATTCGATTTCTTTGCGCTTAAAATTAATCTTATAAATGCAATTGTTCAATTCCAGTGTGGGATTGTAAGATTTTTTTCTGTGTGAAACGAAATATATATATATATATCGGTCTTATTATAATACATAATATTTAATCAGAAATATTTTACAGGAAATTCCAACATTTTTTTTTCTGAATTAAAGATCAGAAACAATTTTAAATTGCTCTTATGAGATTAAATTTGGAAATAACTATGTATTTCTTTTTGTTATTTAATGAATTATATCGGATTGAATTACACTGTATCTGCTAAATTCAGAAAAATTAATAAATTTACAATTTTTTATCAATTCATAATATAAAATGTGAGAAAGACCTAAATAAACAGGTTATATTTTTATTATATCTCTTTTTACTGTCATTTACTATCTCTTGTCTTTAATAACAAAGTTTAACCATCTGTGAAGTTACTTTTAATCATATAAGAACTTAAAAACGGTTCATCCCAATTACTTAAAAAAAAAAATTAAAAATGTGAAAAATCAGCTGATTTTTTTTTTCTTTCATCTTTTTGAAGGAAAAATCTTTTAAAAAGTGGCAGTAGCACAAAAAATAATAAAAATTCATATTGTTTTGTCTTATGAAAAAGCGTTAAAGGATCCAGGAGTCGATCATCAAATAATAAATATGTAAATTTATTTTTATTAATAAATAATTGCCAAATCTTTTTGAGAAAAATAAGTTGACAATCTATTTAATTTCTTTTTAAATAAATTACATATAAGCATCTCCTTAAGTTCACTATGATGAAATTTTTTATATAAAAACATCGATATACTTTTTATAAAAATAAATTAAAATTGTCAGGGAATGCGCATACCACATTAAAATGATTTTTATAGAAAAATCATCGAAATTATGAAAACAATTACTACATTAGCATATATCTCTAAGAAACAAAGGAAATTTGTTTAAAGGGCCTTGAAATTAAAATATAATTTAGCCAGCAAAAATATTTTTAAAAAATGAGGAAAACTATAATTACCTTTCATATTTATTTGCCTGAAAACAAAATAATAAAACAGTTATTAAATTATCATTAAAGGTTTATAAGATTATTTTCATCTTGCTAATTGGTGGGAGAAAAATAAAATAAATGCTCCTATTTTTAGTAATTATAAAATTAATGTATTTCTATTGTTTTAGTTGTAATTCTTTCAAAGCAAAACAAACGCCTCATTTCCAACTTTAATAATGCAAATACGTCAACCGAGCTCTAATTAAAATGTTTAAGCATACTATAATTCCAATTTACAAAACACCTAGTAATATCTCAATTCAAAAAATAATTTTTATGTAAATCTTCATGAATCCCAATTATTGCTTATGGGATTATGTATTGTATATTGTTTCAGGTTTCATGTACGCAAATATAGAGCAATATTCAGGAGATTCGTAAGCAGAAAACAACAGGGAAAATGGGCATTCAATATCATTCTTCCACTTATATTTTGTTAGCGTTAAGTTATTAAAAAAATAAGAAAATCTGAAAACATTACATAAAATTACCAGATAAAATATAGCCTTTTTAAGATTCATTATCATTAAGTGCAACTTCCATGGAATTGCGGTCGATGTCATAAATATTTATTTCAACAATGTTTCTGAATGAATGTCGGTTTATATGTGATATCAACAACGACAACGTTTCGGGATAATTATTTTCACTTAAAAAATACAGCTATGTTCTAACATAGATTTATTTCAGTATTTTAGGCAATTCAAAAAAGTTAAAATAAAATAAAAGAAAATATATCAAAAATTTTCAAGGCGAGTAAGAAATCATTTTTCTTGAGTTATTTATTGTTGAAGACAATATTTATCTTTTGAAATAGTAAACAGATTGAAAAAAATTTTTTCAAGTTGACATAAAGTACAAAAGTATATATTAGGTGCTTACCTACATTATTTGTTAGAACCTATTAAAAAACGTGAAAAGTTTCAGTAAGAGGAAAATTAGTTAAAACTCAAAATAATTTATTTAAAATTATAGCAATTCATTCAGATACTACATTCGAAAATAAGAAGTCTGACTCTGGAGATAAATATTCATTATCAACGTTAATTCTATTACTCAATGTAAATTCCTGCAATAAAAGAAACAATTTTACAACAAAAAATTTAAAAAAAATAATTACTGGAGAAAATTCCATCATACACTTTCATTTCCAGATCATTTCTGCTAAAGTCTCTTCCTCAGAGACATTCCACTTTTATTTATATTATTTTGTTACTTTTCATATTTTATCAAGTATGAAGTAAATGTGAAAGATGACTATCAAGAAAGTATCCATAGTTGTAGAATATTTTTGCAATAGTTGTGTAGGCTGTTAGAATACTTAAAGAAAATGAAAACTAATAAAATACAACTTCAAAAAACGAAATTTTTTATAGATAATTTGTGAAGAAACGTTTTCAATAAGGAGCATTCAGTAAAATGCTAAGACCAAATCGCGCATTGTGACAATGATAATTATATAATATGAATTATTTAATTGAACTATGTAGTGTGCAAATTAAAAACACTACTTAAAAATAAATCTAAAAAATAATAATTATGCATATATATATATATATATATGCTTTAATTGAAATTAAGAATACTATTTTCTGCAATTTGAGTCAATAAATACTCTTATGTAAAGTTAATTTTATATTTTAATACATATTCGGAGCCATGAGTAATATTTAGAAAAATATTCCTGAGACACTAGCATTTTAAATATAAATAAAGTTCCAATCTATTGCAACCAAAAGTGAGTGTATTATGAAAATTTTAATATTACTAGCATATAAAAAGGCGCTCATGATTCCTCAAAATAAAATGCCTGCATAAAAGTTAGATTTCATAATATTTCAGAAACACATTTTGTGACTGAAACAAAATAATATGTCATTATTTGCGTCATTTAAGTTCTTTTGAAACTTCATTAATTAGAATTAATTAGAAAACATTATTAAATAATTATTTCATAATAATTAATTTCTATTAATAATTAGCATATTACATAAAATATAAAAAGTGTTCTATAGTGCACATAAAACTTCAAAGCTGAAATTTTCTGTTTTCGATGCTCATATTTTTAAAAAGGCATGGTTTATTTGTACATACGAAAACATTTTTACATTAAAAGCAGTCAAATCACTTCCGATTCATTTAAATTTTACAGGAGGAGACTGAAAATTTATAAGAAGCATACTACTTTGGACCGTAAGCATGACACTTTTACCGCAGAGCTTTATATGATTATTAAAATTTGAAGCTTACACATATTTTAAGATATCTATTTTTATTAAAATTAGAATTAACTATTAAGGGCCCAAGTTACATAAAATATTTAAATGAAAATTTTAGAGAGAATTAATCCTTGCCAATCAGCTAATCGACAAAGGCGGCTAATTAATTATATTATTTCATGTTTTTTTAAGAGACTCTAATATTTTTGCATGAAATTGCATTTATAATAAAATGATTGAAAAAGGGGAATTACGGACAGTCATAACGCTCATACGGACAATCATGATATTATAACGCTCTGTAATTAAAAAATTGAATATTATTTAAAGTTTTAATTTAATACAAAATGTTTTAAAGAAAAATTACATCTCTAGTTAGAAAAAAGTGAATAATAATTTTTTATAAATATGATTTTTTTTTAATATTACGATTTTATTTTACTTTATTTTCTTTCTTTTTTTTAAATTTGTAGATTTCTTAAGAATAATTTCTTAATCTACAGTTTTCAAGCTTCATTTCAAAAAATAGAAAAAAGAGTAATGAAGAAAATTAACAATATAATTAAAAATATCTCTGTTAAATAATCAAGTTACTAAGATGCTTCCGTTTTAAGCACCAAAAAAAGTAACTAAAATATTTCATTTTAAAATACATTATCATTATTTTGTAGATAAGATACAAATTTTAAGTTATGCTTAAAAAATAAATGTCCGGTTCATTTTTGTAAGGAAAAGAATGTAACGATGAATTAAGGTTTTATAGATAAATTCAGATAAAATAGATAAATTTATATAAAATTTAGGTTTTTATAAATAATTAAAGTCTTTTTAAGCATATAGGTTTTTTTTGTTTGTTTGTTTTGTTACAATCTGAACCAGAATTTCAGCCGATTATATTTTATAAGTCCAATGAATTTATTTTATATGTTCTAAAACTTTTTTAAATCAATAAATAAAAAACTGCTTGATTTTTTCTTCCCTTGTGAAACCGAATTTCTAATTTTGGATAAGAAAAAAAAGGAGAGAAATATGAGAAATAAATTATACGGAAATAAAAGTATACGGAAAGGTTTTGAAATGAAAACTTCCATCTTATGAATTGCCAAGTAGCCGAGTGCCAAAACTATTTCTTTGTGAATGTTACTTCGGGAAATTTATTTCGAATCTCTCAATACTTTAATCTTTCTCTCTTTCCATATATATACATAACTTTTATGCAATTCCTTAGTTGAAATACTTCCTTAGTTGAAAGTTCCAATAGATGTATTCGGAAATCAAATATCCCTGAAACGAGCTGATGTACCAGATTTGTTGACTCGTTTTCCATCCCCTCTTTCAATAACCTCTCGAATAATTTAATTTCGAATCGTAACCGTTTCAAGCATTTTTTTTTTCATAGGAACAGAGATTTGAAAAGTCATATAAAACACGTCTCGTTGGAAGAGGAAAATGAAGATTTGTTTTATTTCAACATATTTTGAATATGTATTTTTATTCATTTTATTCCGCGACAGCTGCATTTTTTTTTTTTTCTTTTTTTTTGAAATTGCAATTGCGCTCCTTTCACAAGAACTTTTCATCAATAGGGATTTATTTATTCACTTACTACCCATTCCATTCTTATTTTTTCTTATGAGTCAGAGATTGAAATTTATAATCTTCTGAATTTTAAGAAAATTATTGTATATATTTTAGGTATGCAAAAATGAAAAAATGGATATATTGTCTGTTTAAGTTCCATGTATTTATAAGAAATACTATTGAAACAAGCATTCATGTTTTTGCAGATTCCATAATAAATTCATCATATTTCATAAAATAACTAGAATGGTAGAATATTTACCGTTTTCATACTTATTTCCTATTGGTTATACTTGAAAATGAGAACAAAAAATTTGATTTTCATTTAAAACATTATGTTTTAGTTAAATGTCTAATTAATCTTTATGTTAGGGTTTAATTTTCAAAGCCATTAATTATATTACTACTGAAATTTTAATCCAAATATCAAGGTATCCGGTAACATAGATGTACGATGAAAGAGTCTAAAAGGTTCAGAAATAAATAAGACACTTTATTCTTCACAATAACCAAGACGCATTCTTATATACACAAGAGCATCACTAATAACAAAAAAGCACTAGCAGTAAGACGGGTGTAAATAAATGCAACTGCAGGAAGTGAGCAGAGAGAACTCACAGAAGAAAGATTTCTCAACACTACTTATGCCTCTCGAACGTCTGCTAAGCGTAGCACGAATACATTGCGCAATTAGTCATGCCCGTCGAAAATTTATTAGTCTCCACCCGCTTGAAATGAACACGACTGCTGATAAGCAAGTGATTGATTATACCTCTGCCCCCCCCCTGCTTTTTCATAATTTCCATGACAGAATAAAGAAGACACTAGAAAAATCCCCATAATTTTAATTTTAATTTACCTATCGGCATGATTCTTGTAAATTCTGGGTTCGATTTTGTATCCAAAATCGCTAAATAGTCACCAAGGCCGAAAATCACTGATTCAGCATCCATTTGAACTATCTGTAAAATGGTTTTTTTCCTTACCATAGAACTAACTAAGCTGCGTAATATTACAAATTTGTAACAGTATAATATTATAATGATCTGAATTGTGATTTAGTTTTTCTTTTTCAAAATGGTTTACTATTTGTATGCTTATTGATTTAATTTTTAGTTATTTAGAAGATTATATCTGTATAAAGGATGACCATTCTAATAGTTGTAAAGCAGCTAGTTTATTATACCATTAGAGGTAATATATATATATATATATACCAGAAGAGAAAATATTTTAAAAGGCACAAATCATAATATTTTATGTTGTTTGAATCAATCCATTTATGGCTGGAAAAAGTAAAAAGTCTAAATTCTCATACAGTCATTCAAATCTACATTTTATATTGAATAAAATAATCTTATTGCTATGAATTTGAATATTATGAATTTGATTATTTGAATATTATGAATTTGAATATTTCAAGCCAATCAAAGAATTCTAATTAATAAAATACTCTAAACTGATGGTCTTTTGGAAAAAGTAAAATTCAAACTTTAGTTTTTCTCCTGTAAATTTATTTATAAAACCACTTGAAAAGTATTAAAACTTTTAAATCCTATAAATTTCCGTTAATGGTGTAAATAAAACACATTAAGTAAACAACAAAATAAAGCTGTAAGTTCATTGCTGTGTTCTCTTTGAAAGCACAAATTTCTCAAAATGTTTTTCTTAAAGACTTATAAACGCATTAAGTCACATTTTTAAAAAAAAATGCATTCATCATTTTGCACTTTTGTAACCACTACCTCTGTTCTCAAATGGTGTAAATATAATTAAATAAAGATTAAAGGGATTTTTTCCTTATTTCGGTTAAATATTAAATTGAATCTGGGTATTCATTTTTTATTTCAAGCTCTTTTAGATATTATAGTTAATTATAGTCAGAAAAAAATTAAAATTCTTATGAAAATTCCATTGGTGGGATAAAACTATTTCAAAAAAAATTAAATTTTAATAGGAATAGCAAAATTACATTAAGGTTTGTCCTAAATATTTTTTTATAGAATAATAAGGAAAGGATATAAGAAAAAATGAATATATATATATATATATATATATATATATATATAGGTTATT